>NC_052505.1:33152034-33452034 GCF_014356525.2 Nilaparvata lugens | reverse complement strand
TCAATAATATATTGGTGTCTGATATTAGAACAAAGAAATCCACACATTTTGAAGAGTAAATTGAACCATAAAATATGGTAACCATAACCATAAATATCATGAGTTTACAGCAAACACAACTCCAATCTCCAATATCAGCTACATCTCAGACAAATGTTTGGGCATATCAATTCAAATTGTTATTTCTCGACGCAGGTTCCCGATCAAGATCAAAATCGACCTAAACATTTGAAGGCCATATTCGACGAATCTGCTTTATCCCGTGATTCGAGAATTATACAACACTTGAACAGAAGATAAGAACATCTCAATACCACTCAAACGTGATTCTACATACAATGATTTTTCGATACCATCTGCTCCTCAGCAGAATTCGAGCATCCTCATCATGTGCCATCGCAGACAATCAAACCACAATTAAGCGAGCATTTCCAATAATGAAAGCCCAACTACAGGTTTACAATACACGACTCTTCAACGTCTCATTCTTTCCATGCTGCGCTGTTGTTAGTGTTGTTGTTATTTTATAACATGGCCGCTAATAGGGCCATCGACCAATTAAGCAATAAAACACGGAGACAAGGTGAAGCGAGTCTGACTCCTTCGATGGGATGATGTGGTGGCTGTAACTTATATACACAATAAACGCTTCAAATAACTTCGCTCGAATTCCGTGCATTCCGGCTGGTAACGAATTGCAACTTGGTAACGCTGTTCAATTCGCATTCCGAGTCTAGATGCGAAATTCCGCGAGCGCCTACGGCAAACTTCACAGGCCATGATGGATGAATTATTGTCAATCTGGTGAGAGACGATATAATATATAGCACTTGTTCTATCTTGAAACAGACAGACTTGATCCAGCTCGTTTTAAATTCAAATGTAGAGTACACTGGTTACTGTTGTGTGTGTACAGTATAGTAGAAGGGTGCATGATAGCGATGTTGGAATATTACTATCTTCTACCTATAATATTTGAATTATCGTGTACTTGTAATGGAATGCACCAGGTCTGAACAATCCAAGTAGTGTTATCACAGAGAATACAACTATTCTAGATATTGTTAATATTATATTTATATATTTTATATTTTCCTATGGTGTAATATTTGAGGCGTTGTATCTTGCTATTGAATAAATACTATAATAATACACAAACAATCCTGTATTATTTGACATGTGATTTGTCTGCAAAAATAAATGTCGTGCATTCGCAGAAAACTATTTTGTTGGATTTTGTAAATCAATCGACTCAATAAAATAGCACAAACCGTAAACATTGTTTCAATCCACTTTCAAAAATAACTATTTATGTATTTCTCAAATCAAACTACATTATGGAGATCCAGAACAGGTGTCTGCCAAAAAATGCTTTATGATATCCCAAAAGCAAATTCGTTTTTTTCTACTACCTAATTTCTCAATTATTTGTTCATAAAATATTTTAAAACAATTATTTTTGTTTGATCTCATAAATAATATACCAAAATCATTTTAATAATGTTCCAAACGCACGTGGAGCATTTCAGCTTCAGAAATGTTCAAATCAAAGCATTTTGTACTAATTATTTCTCAAATGTCTCAACTTAGACATTTTGAACAAATTAATATACACGGAAACAGATGACAAGCTGACAAGATCGCAATAGAGATGACATAACTGAGACTGGGCTAGATCAACACAGAAACCTCCTGTTAAGGAGAACATAGCATGCTTAGCACTTCAACATGCCCATGTTCTCAATTCAATTGTCACAGACGCATTACCTTTTACACCTATTATGTCATGACGGCTATCTACATACCTCTTGTTCATCATTTCTTGTTCATTGTTTCTGCAATGATGTAATAGTTCAAGAAGGACTAGAACCTATCATGTATCTGAATATGTGCTATGTCATGGCAAATCTATGCTTCTTGCTACAAGAGATATGTCCTGCTAGACCTAGTATATTGCAGTTCAATTTGAATCAAATCAAGCCAAGAAACATGGTCTCAAAATCCAACTTATAAATTTAAATTGTTAAATTTAATGTGTATTGTTCGCATTGTTAGAGCTAACAAGCTAAATGGAATTAATTTTGGCATCGTGTTGATGGGTTGTGTTTGTTCGCATCAAAACATGTCAACTTGTGGATTGCATACCGGAAAAACGGGAATTAAGATCTTCAAATTTTGCACATAGATTCTAAAAATAACAATCTCGTGCACCTCGAAGCCCAAATTTCAATTTTCCTTCTAGATTTTTCACTATTAATGTTGAAATTTCATCTATGGGACATGAATACATACCATATGTTAATATAGAACTATAATCTAGAGAGACTACCTCTTCGAAACATATTATGGTTAAAATATTGGCAACTAAATTAATAATCAGTCATTAATTATTTTGTCAGGTCGGCATGAAATTGAGAAAGGTTTCTATACAAGATTTGAGTTCTGTCACTTTACTAGGTTAGCACTAAGTTTAAGAACTTATCTATTATTCAAGGAAAGAACTGGCTCATACACGTACGGGATAGGAAAATTATGTTTGACGCGTTATCACGTATAAACTACTGGACTGATTAACTTGAAATTCTGCATATAGATTCTTAACTAACTAACTATAGGGTTCTAGGCCTTATTTCAAACTCTTCAAGATTCCACTCGGTCAAATTTCCAGTTTGTCAAGTTTCAAAATAGATCCTTGCGGAGCACGGGTTACCTGCAAGTAACTTCATATAAGTACTAAAACCTATTCTTATAATTCATAGGTATAATTTCATGAAATTTGTTCAAAATGAAGTATTGTTACAACAGAATGAATGAACAATTTTTTTGCTTCCATCTCACACTTTCTTTCTCTCACAATTTTTTAATTCGGAGATTTTACAGCAACCCAGCAATATACGATTCCATTTACAACAAAAAATAAAATTATATTCTATTTTTAAACTTGAAGCAGCTACATTTTTTATGTTGTAAGAGTGAGATTCAGGCCCTGTACAACAACATGAATGTTCAAGCTGAGTGTAAATGAAATTAATTTTATTTGTGACCACAGAGGAGCGGCTTTACAAGACCTGACAGAAGCTGTTAAGAAGCAGAGTTAGCTCACCAGAAGTTGATGGCTGTAGTGCAAGTGGTTGAATTTGGGGGGGGGGGGAAAGGGGGGTTGAAATCAGTGCACAGTGCCCCGTGTTCTGTGGTTGGTTACTGTGGGGGGGAGGGGGTAGTGAACTCCTCAATCGAATTAGGGGTTACCTCTCCCAGTTCAGGGCTCCCCGAGGATAATTTGATTCCGATTAGGCCCTGTCTTTCCTTTTAGTGAGGTTTTGCCTCCTGACCGTCAGTCCCGAGATAAGGTTTCGGTTTCGCCAGTGAACACTAACTGAATATCCGGCCGTCGTCGTCTTCTAGTCTTCTCCTCCTCCTCCTCCTCCTCATCCACAACTCCTAATGCAGTAACTGCACGCGAACAATTCGATTTGGCCTCCACGTACATAACTTTTTCCTTAGTCCTGTACTTCCAGCAGCACTGCTTCCACACAGATTTCAGCTGCTTCCTTAACAAAAATCATGTTTAGGAGCCTGTTAAGTTAAAATGTAGGATCTTGTAAACGGGAAGACTGGAGAATGTGCATTGTGCACTCACTAGACAAGCATAAATGTAGAATCATAACATTCCATCGGACACTGATGTAATGCCAGTTTTCACCAACTGAAATTTAGGATTTTATAGACCTTGAAGTTTTTGAAACATGCAATTAGTCTTCACCCTTTGCCAATTTGAACGCTTTCTTCATGTTGCATTGCAAGTTGATGGGAAACGAAGATTATAAATGGGATAATAAGTTGTAAACATCAAGCAGAAACTGGATTACTTATTATCCTAGCGAGAAATAACTCCTGATTAATTGATCAAAAGAATTCAAATAGGAATACATTGCCATGCAATAATCGCGCATACGAGTATCCAGGAGTCCCCTCACCCACCATTGGAATGATAATTATAATGCCTTTTATATCATTACAATGGTGGGTGAGGGATGCTCTAGATTGACTAGATAGACTGAATAGAAGATAATATTAAGACCAAATTGATGAAAAAGCACTTTCCACGAGTTATTGTATTCAGAAATTAAATTAAGATACACTTATATGTTCACGAATCGAGATTAATGAGACAAAATTGAAAACTATTTGTAAAACGTTTATTTAAAATTTATTTTTAAAACCTGAAGATGATGTGAAACATCGAAACTACTTGTATTAATTTCTAATTGAAAACTTTTCAAAAAATGGTACTATAATGCTATTTTATTGAAAAAATAAGTAGCCATGAACACATACATTTTAAGAAAACATTCATCACTTTCATATCTACATCAGATTCATTTGAATTGTACAGTATTATGGTGCTGTACAGTATTACTAAGTAAATTCTTTTCAATGAGCTCATTGCTTCAATCAAAGCGTGGATTTGTATCAAACTGTACTCGCTCGTGATTGATCGAAGTTCTAGTAGTATGATGCAGTAGATATCTCGATTGGATAAATTCTCTCAGTTGTGATAACTCTCAATCTTTCAGTTGGAATTTCTGTTTCATAAATATTTTAAAAGTATGTGAAGATGTTTCAATACAACATTGCTAATTATCAATTCCATTCATAACAATTCAATATTCAATAACAAAGTAAGTGGTGTTTTAATTATTATTATTATTATTATGCAGTCAGTATATAGGGGTTTTGTTTATCAGTTCCACATCCAAGATCCAACCACAGGAGCAGCGGAAGTAGTTATCTGATTACGTTGAATTTTCAAGGTGAAAAATGTTCAAAAAGATGGATGATCGTTGTAAAATGAAACAATTCTGAAAGGGGGGTTTATATTTTCAAGTTCATTTAAACTTTTTTGTGTGTATGTGCGTGTGAGACCTAACAAAGATAGGAGAACCGATCACAGGTTGATCTTGCATGTCATTGAGTGTCGGGTTGACGGTGAATATTCTATGAGATCCTTGACCTCTGACTCACCGCTCTCCCTCACTCCACCAATGCTCTCCTCCTCAGCACCTGATGAGTCTAAATATTCTTTGAAGTGAGCCGACAATCACGTGACTTTGGCTCACCAATAAAACAAGTTGCTGCCATTATCATAATATAATAGTAGCTGTGACTAGTAACACCTCTAGAAAAATCAAACGTAGAAACGTCACCCTATCAACTCACTCGTTTTCCCTTCCTCTCACTCACTTTCTTATACTCTTTCTCTTTTACTTCCTTTTTTTATGCAGCACTGATACACTCTATCTCTCTTTTGTATTCGTCTCTTTTCAATACTATTCCAATTCAATTCTATAATTTATTCGAAAGACTTCTCTGAATCGGAATATCTGCTATCAGCTCTTCACCAACGTCCAGCTTACTTCTGAATGAAGTTTGAAGAATCTTCGAACTTGAAGATTGTAAGATTTTACTTGTAAACAAGTAAAATTCTAGCATGCTTCTCCTTTGATAACCGTTCAGTTTTCCATTCATAATAGCTTTAAAACCTACATCATCATTTTATTATGATGAAATTATTTTATACTAGCAGATGACCCGTGCTTCGTAAGGGTATGTTTAAATCACGAGATAAACTGAAAACTTGAAAAACTGTGAACTTGTAACCATACTCCGTTAAATTAGGAATCTTTATGGAAAATTTCAAGATAATCAGTTCAGTAATTCAGACGTGATGATGCGTTATTTGTGAATTTCCTATAAGACGATTCTTCTATGTATTATGTTATAAATAAGTTTGTTGAATTCAATATCAAGATTGATAGATGGTTATGTATTTTTATGGATACACTTATTGATGGCCTAGAGACAATAGAAAACTAGACTTCATGACTATTAATTCTGAGATTATGAATGGATATATAAATATAGGTTATCAAGTAATTAATAATTTCATCCATTTAAATCATTAATAGAACATTGCACAAGTCAATGGATCAGCTTTTTGAATGACTGAGGCAGTAAAAATAAGTTATTAGTAATAATTTCTTCTCATCAATGTAAAATTTCAAAGAACTTACAAGCTACTCAAGTTTTATAAATGTTTTACTTTACACTTTAATGAATATGAACTCGTAAGCGTGCTCGCTCACTCAATATTCAAGTAAAGTTCAACCCTTCCAGGACTGGGAGTACCACGCATAATATAGTCTGTGATTACTGTATCTGAAACCTTCAAGAGTATCCACCCTATTGCTCATTGAAAAATAACCGATTGTTCCCGCCCAATTGCACCGCATCAATTACCGAGTTGTGTACTTGCAAAAATAGCCGATAACCCATTATGCTGGATGATTACACCACGTGAGTTGGCTACGAAATTGTCACTTGTGTTGTTTAGGATGCGGGGGTGTGCCGGGGGGAGGGAGAGGGTTGCATCCCCTTTTAGAGAGCGCACACGGCCAATTTCACTCATTGTCTAGCCACAGAACACCCGCGCCCCACCACACACTCGTCAATTGTCTCCCTAAAAGTAACGCCGTCAAGTGCCAAGACAATATTTCAATTACTAAGTCATCAGTGTGCACTTGCCCACCCAACTAGACGTGTATTATCATTATCGTATTCATCGTATGGTGAGAAAGTCTATTTGAAATTTTATCTGCTGGAATAATCTTGACTATTGAGGTGATTTTTAGTTGATCATCGATTTTTTTGACTGAAGAAATCCTGGGCCACATAACCTGTCGTAGAGCGTTCCGTTCCGACTCAGCTTACAATACAATTCAGGGGAACAGAAAGACTTGGATGCAGCAAGCATCCTTCATGTGAACTGTCAGAAAGCAGTCGTACTTTCAATAGAAGTACTAGGAGCAGAGCACTTCACGTATCCAATTCGAATGATATCATTCTACCCTCATATAACTTTAAGATAATTTACAGGTAACGTATATGATGTCCATTGGTATATGCACGTATTATAAAGGAATAGATCATGATATTTCAAGCTCACATTGATTTCAATTCGATTTTTAGAGTATATTCGTTTATTTTCACCATTGCTATTATTGGATAGCAAAAATATCTAGGAATTTGAGATTCCACTAATTTTTCCCCAGCATTTTCTAACTGGTTACTAAATGCTTAATATTCTAAATTCTACTCAGCAGAGATCCCGAGAAACACAAATGAAGAAAAATTCTAAAGAGTTATGAACTCACCTTATTAGAACAAACTATATTTGTCATTGAACATTCTGTTACTGAAAAAAAAAACTGGAGCAATGAAAATAAATGGTCAATCTCCTGAACGGTACCGAATTTTGCAAATCTTGAATCTCGATTCTGGAATGATTCCAGATTCATGCTCCTCGCATCAAAGGGCATAAGGTTACATGGAACTAACTAATGAAGCTCATCATATGTTTGAAGCTCATTGGATTAATTGATGAGTGGGACCCTTACAATAGGACTCCCAAACAGTGAAACTCTAAAAATATTCTAGTTATCAAGACAAAAAGTTGTTACAGTAATTGTAGATGTCTCGTGAATAGTACTGACTGTGAGGTGTGCACTCACTGTACAAGCATAGAGTATGGAAAAAACACATACTGTATGCTTTCATGATAGAAAACAGTTTATTCAGTAAATTATGACTGCCTTAGTATCGGCATCTCACAGTGAGCTGTTTCTGTATTACCGGACTCATTTCCTCCCGACGCAAAAGTCGCAATCGTATTCTGATAAAACTTTTAGCTGCTTCTATTTATAGTGTGACACGTTAGCTACAATCAGGACAACAGCAGAGACGCTAAGCAGAGACGCCAGCTACCACCGACTCTAGCTGGTAGCTGTAAGTGTCGTTGTTCACAACCAACTGAAAAAAGGAAATTTAAGAAGGGGAAACCGAAGGAGAGGAAGAAAAGGGAGGATAGGAAGTAGAAAAAACGAAATGGTGGATGGTAGGGGTGCATTTGTTGTGTGTGGGAGAAAGAGATCGAAAAACGTATGAGGGAAAGAGAGAGTGACAGAGAGATGTCGAAAAGAGTATGCTAAAAAGATGGAGAGTTATGGCAAGCATGGTGAGATAAGGACAGAGAGGAAAATGTGTGTAAGAGAGATAGAGTGATTATGATTAACCAAGAGACAAATAGTAAGTAAAAGAGGTAGTGATTGTGAGAGATGAAGAGAAGTGCTTAGTGTGCAACAAGATTGATTGATTGATTGAGTACTTTATTTATGTACATTGCGATATATACTGGCTTATACACTTATATATAATAGCTCACGATGCAGGAAATGATAGATGAATTTACATAATATAGACTAAAAAAATAATTATTGAACTGTATAAGATATGAAGAAAGAAATTTGGAATAACTATAGGTAATATTGGCATCTTCATAAATTGGCGGAGCTTTGGACATATCAATGTCCATCATTCGGAAAGAATATTCAAAATATCCTTCCCACTTACTCTCTACCAAGAAGGAGATTGTGAGAGACAAAGAAAGAAACTTTAAGTGATGGATAACAAAAGAGAAAACAATTAGGATAAAGCAGAGAAAGATATAATAGAGACAAATAATGTTGAAGTGATAGTATGTGAAAATTGTTTGTAGCGTGTTAGAAGGAGTTGGAAACGTGAAAGTGGAAGATAGAGGGTAATCTAGCAATTGCTAGAGACGGAGAGTGAGTAGTGATAGTGATAGACAATAGTGTGAAGGTGATGGACATGGAAAAAGAGAGAGGTAGTGATTGTGAGTGAGAATAATGATTGTGAGAGACCAAGATAAATATGAATAAGAGGAAAACTGAAAAGAAAAATGTCAAAAAGGTTTGAAATGTGATTAAGGTGGATGGGTGAGGGACGTAAAAGGGGTGGGGGAGGTCTGGTTAGCGGATGTGCATGAATTAGCATTCCGTGTGTGCAGGAGGACACGGATCCTGTGCGTGCGTGCGTCTGTCTGTCTCTATGTATTGGTGTGACGTGGGGTTTCGCGGCGTCAGGATGAGGCGAAGGGGTTGGTGGTGAAGGTGAGACAGTGATAGTGAGAGACGGAGAGAGAGCGAGCATGTGAGAAAGAGAGACGATATATACTGATAGTGAGTTGGGGGCCGCTAATGGAACTGCCTAATGGATATCGACCCAGCGCTCACAGAAGGGGGAGACCTCCCCCCAAAAGGAGGGCATCATCCCCCTACTTGCTCCCCTTCAAACCAGAGCTCGAACCCCACCCCTCATCTACACAACTCACCATTGAATATATCCCCCTCACTGTTTTATATACCTTTAGCTCCTCCACCACTTCAACACTACGGTAAATGCACACTCACTCTCACATACACACACACACACACACACACACATACACTACACCCAAAAAACTGGAAGATAGTAGTCGATATGTAGCCGTATATATTTTGGAGGAACCGGGAAAAGCAGTTGGAAAAACCGAGTGATATGTGTTTGTGTTTTGATCCAAGCTCCAACAAATCGTTGCAAGCTACAGCAGCTGAAAGCCCAAAACAATATGTTTTGGTAACTGATTACCTAGATACCTAGAATATTATATTTCCATCCAAAGATTCCTGAAATGCTTTTCTGTTTCGAACATAAGTTAATCATCCATTACAAGCGATACTGCACTTGACAAAAGGTATGTGTTTTTGAGCTGTCATTCTACATAATAATTATACTTAATATGTATACATATTATAGAAATATGGTCACTGGTCACTTTTATTCAATCTCCTATATTCAACATAAATACTAATTCAATCAAAACAAGCAAACCACACACACTACTCTTAGTCACACGTAGTTTGAAGCCCCAAATTGTTACAAGCATTAACCAATGGATAATATGTTTGATACGTGGGTCCTTTCCTTGAAGGTTGTTTGTATCTTTAAAAAGGATTATGCTGAGCATCAACAAGATGTGACAAACTATTTAAGGTACTAATCAGTGATTAGTAATCACTGCTTACACTGTAATTTCACAGTAGGCTATATATAGTGGTACTGTGCAGGTACCATTGAACCATCTATGACCCATCATCAACACCAGTATATAATTCAAAGCCATACTAGATTAGTTATTCAGGATGCAATCTATTATGCAGGATGTAACGAGTGCAAGTGCTGTATGATCATCTGTTGTTTTGGCTGATGCTTCGATGCTTGTTGCAGCTTGCAGGTCTGATCTGGTCTGGATGATTTATTCAGCATGCGATGTTCACGCGAATGCATTAGGTTCTAAACTAATTGCGCCAGCTATCGCGTTTGTTGGTTTGGACGTTGTTTTATGTATTTTCGTGTATTGTCTTGTTTCAGTCAACCATTTTTTTTGTCAAAAGTTTAAAAAATTGTGCTATACCCATTTTCTTATATACTAGTAATGTCTGATTTAATTTGTTTAATATATGGAGCCCATCAGGAGGCAGGGGTTGCCTCCAGATTAAGATGAAGATCTACATTAAATTTATTGTTCATTTATAAAAAGCTACGTATTGTATTTAATATCTGAGCTCCTTATGCCTTATCATTCAAACTCATCCTCGAATCAGTTTTACCCCTAGTAAACTTCCAGAACATAATCAGGTAGCAAAGGCTCGGTTGCACAAAAGTCTTTTACATTTTAACTGTAATTAAATTCCGTGAGCACCAATCGGAGAAGAAGTCCTCCCTTCAAAAAGCCATCTCTGATTATCTGTTTTCATAGCACGATTCATGAATCATGATTAAAATTTAACAGGCTTTTGTGCTACCAGGACTAAAAGTTTTCAGAACTATTAGCTGGTAGGTATCATCATTTTTGTTTGAAAATCATAAAGAAGAAGTAAACAATTAATCATCGAGAAAATAAATATATCTCACTTCCTGAAAATAATCTGCTCTGGTTGGATTATAAATAATCCAGAAGTGGACTGTATAAATTTTAGGGGGTTTAAATATTCAAAAGGAATCAAGTTTGCTTATGCACGAGAATGAACAAAAGAAAGGACTTACCATGTTTTTCGCAGTACCTATAATATTGTATGTTAATTTGTGTATTGGGGATGTAGGAATATGAAAAAGAACAATTATTAGAGAAATGGGAATTGAAGGATGGTTCAATACTTACAAATTAATAAAAATGATTGGTTGTAAGCACAACCATTGAACAAGATTCCTGACTCAATTACGGTATAACTTTGAAAGAGAATTATTATAAACGTCTGATAAACAGCAAATAATAAGGCTAATGTGAGCTTCAACAATCTGCTCAAAAACTGTGTGAATTAAGAAAATTGAAAGGAATACACCACGAGCTTTCCTCAATATACTAATTCATTACTACAACGACAAGCAACAACTTTTAAAACCGATGATCTCGAACTGCGCAGGCTATTTTTCTTACGCTATAAATAGACACCAGAGGCGTTAGTATCGCTTTTGCCGCGAACTGAGCGACATTCAAAAATTACGACAATCCATCCCCCTCACCCTGAGGAGATGTGGTTGTCCTCAGAGACGCAAAAAATAAGACAATGATAAAATTATTACAAATAGAACTATATGACATTCGAATATGTTCTCTATAATATTCATGTTCATAAATGATGTGAATAAAATTTACGAACGAATTTACAGATAAACAAAAATCTGGTGTGGCGCACTCACACAACTTTCCTTGCCGTTATAAAAATTGATCAACTGACGCTAGTGTTCCCGCGCATCTAAATTAGTCTACTATTCGAAGATCTAAGCCAGCTGGTGACAGGACAATAACGCTGCAGACACATGAAGTCTGCTATCTGTTCATAGTGAATGATTTAATAGAATCAACAGTTTGCAAATTGAATAATCTTATTTTCTCGAATTTCGAGCTTATTTCCAATTTTAGGAGAAAATATTACTGGACATTAATTGTAGAGATTTTCATGCCCAATCTGGATTTTTTTGTTTAAATTGTATCTGAAGCCTGATAATTGGGAATCTAGAATCAAACATTGCATAGATGGGGCGGAGCTCCTGAAATTTTTACAGATATGGGACTTGTGGCAGTTGATAGAGCTTAACAATGACTATTTTAGGTATTAATTTGATCAGAATCGTTGGAGCTGTTTTCGAGAAAATCGCGAAAAACCCTGTTTTTGACAACATTTTCGCCATCTTAGCCGCCATCTTGAATTGAATTTGATCGAAATTGTTCGTGTCGGATCCTTATAGGGGAAGAACCTTAAGTTCCAAATTGCAAGTCATTCCGTTGATTAAGAGATGAGATATCGTGTACACAGACGCACATACACTCATACACACACACACACACAAACACACACACACACACACACACACACACACACACACACACACACACACACAACACACACAACACACACACACACACCACAACACACACACACCACACACACACACCACACACACACACACACACACACAACACACACACACACACACACACACACATACCCAAAAATCACTTTTTTGGACTCAGGGGCCCTTGAAACGTATAGAAATTTAGAAATTGGGGTACCTTAATTTTTTTCGGAAAGCGATACTTTCCTTACCTATGGTAATAGGGCAAGGAAAGCAAAAAACAGTGCACAAGTGAAAAGTCTAGGAGATTAGACGATTGCATTTTTATGTTGCTGCATTTTTTCTTCAATATGGTTTTCCAGTGTTATACCACAACCTCTTCTAATAGTGGGATCACAGCCACATCTAATAATGAAGGTTGCTGTAGAGGTAACGTGGTAAGAGGTAAAGAGAAAGTATTGTTTAGAGGTGGCTGTATAATTATAGTGGTCAAGAAACTGATATGGTCAAAGTCCATGTCGAATGCAGTAGAAGAACTGGAACAGTAAGCTATAATTAGTATGTCATTTATCCAAAGTTCCAAACTTATGATATCATTGGTGGAATCTGATCAACATCTAGTAGAGAATTTCTTATTAAGAAAATTATAACGGATATTTTTCTCATACACCACACCGTAGAAAATATCCACTTTTTAATGAAATAACTGGATATCTAAACTGAGTTTTGTATCAATACCAATTAACTCATTCGGTCATTTCAATTCATTACCTACTAATTTAGAACTAAGATAATGCAAAATTTGAAACTCATTTTATATTATCAGAAATTAATATTCAATAACATTTAAAAATATATATTTTGTCACCTTCACTGCTACACAAGAAAATAATGTAGTAATTTTATTGGAGCCTATGAATGATTAAAGTTTTATTTGAATAAGATAAACTAGGACTACCTGCATCCAGGTTAAAATGATAATTTAATTGGGTTGATTAGACTTATAATGTTTTGGAACTTTCTGCGAAGTGGTGAAAGAGTAGTGAATCAAGTTTTTGTTTAATCAGCTTCCAGTTTATCAATAATTTATAATCTTATCTTGATTTCGGAAGTGCAATCTGAAATTAGAACCACACAATATCAACAGTTTCATTGAAAGACCTTCTTTTTGAGGAATATCGAGCTTCAAGTGTTCAAGTTGTCTAAAACTTTCAGGAAAACTGTGTCAATTCGATTTCTTTATCACTTCACAATTAGTTCAATCACTTCACAATTGGATGTATTAATATGTTTGGATTTAACCTAAAATTTTAATGGTATCAATAAGTTTATATCTGGGTAATATTGGCCGTTCAATTATAACTGGAATAATTAATAAGGAAGGCAACTTCACAGCTAAGAAACACGTTTTGTGAATTCATCGCGGATTGAAGAAAAGTGTTCCGTAGATTCTAGTTTCCCAGCTCTTGTGAGATTCACTTCAACCTGGCAGCATTCGTTGAATGGGAAGCTTTGATATCATTCGTGAGGAATGCTGACATTTTTAAGTGAATCTGACTACACGGTGCTAATTTTGTTGGCCTATTATGCAGTCATACGGTTTCTGCTACATGAAACCGCCAGCCGCCGCGACTGAACGATCGTGAGTTACGATTATGCCAGTCTGTTACTGTTTCCGACAAACTGGTTTCAGTCAATAATGTTGTCTCGTCAACCACATATAAATAAAAACTTTGTTGTAGTGAAATTTGCCGCGTCTTTTCAAAATGTGCCGCGCGACTCGACAAACCAGCTCAAAAGTCGGTCACAAATCGACAAATTGGTTATTATTGATTCTCGATCCACTGGCAACAATCAACAAATTAATGCTTGAACAATAGCTGGACCCAAATAGTTATCTGATTACGTAACTTGATTTTGGGTCAGATTCGGACTGGTGGATTCAGAAATACAGATTTTAATTTGGAAAAGAAACTATACTGCGTAATTTCATTCACCCACAAAACAAATTAAAATTCATCACCGTAAGAAGTGTGAAAAAATCAATATTTGTTCAGTCATTCTTTTGTCCGTTCTAAACTATGTAAGCTGGACTAGGTTGAAGAGTAAAAAAGTGTAGAGTATAATATATATATTGATAAAATTAATAAAAAGTGTGATAGGAGTCCAACTTATATTTTTGGATCTAGATTTCCAACAAAAAAAGAGTGAATTCAACTAAAAGCCTTAACTTCTTACCTGCTGCACCCTATTATTTATTTATTTATTGAAAACAAGAATATGTGGAAGCAACAGATCAATGATCCATTTTGCTTCCATTACATTAATCGTTTGAAAAACAAAGAAAATTTGAAGTACAACTAAACAAATTAATATTGGAAATAAGAGATTAAATGTAGAAACATTTATGATGATGATTATAAATACATTAATATAAAATGCAATTACATCAAGTGATTATACAATCTTAAGTAATCTCTATGACGAGAGCAGCGGAATTCCTCTAAATACCAGCATTTTTATAAGTTTATTAATTGCTTTCTGGTGGTTCGGAACCCACCTAAAGGTGTAGACTCATATCTCATCACCATCCGTCCCATTATCGACGCACAAGCCTAGCTCATGTGAGCATCATCCTCAGAAAAAAAGAGAAAAAACAGGAAATATTTATTACGGTACCGGTAAACCCGGGTGACTGTCCCAATTTTGGGGAGTTGAGATTGCAATCAATACTTGAGTTGAACAAATCTCTTGCAATATATATATATATATTATATATATATATATATAATATATATATATATATATATTTGAATTCTGCAATATTTAAAGAGTATTTTTCATTTTAAAAAGTTACTATTTTCCTCTACTTTGACAAAGATATATTTTTTAAAATTAAGAGACAATGTCAACCAGGGGGTGGAGTGACTTTGTCTCACTTTGGAAAATATATGGAAAAAAGTTCATTTTCAAGAATTACACTAAGTGAAACCAACTGTTAACCTTTAAAATGAATAATGACATTTAAAACAAATGAAATCAACTTCAAAAATTCACAAATTATTTTTTTAAATACTTCGCAGTTTCTGCTGCCTGAAGATTGTAGCGTCGAAGCATGTTGGCTTCAGCTGCAAAATCAGCTAAAAATGATTATTAACATGGTATTAATCTCAAGCAAGGTGATTATTTTGTTTTATCAGGTAGAATACATGATATTTGTCAATACATTTTAAATTGTATTTGCACCATATCCTGCATAATATCACAATTTTTATACTGGGACATAGTCACCCAAGTTCAACCCAAAAGTGACCTCGTTGTATTTAACTAGAGTGAGGTCCACGTTATAATGGCAGCGTTATTGGCTTTGGTATTGCTACAAAGCGGATAGGATAGAGCTATCTCTTTCTCGCTTTGCTCTGTTGCCAGATCGTCTTTTAACAATATAGAATTGATGATTAATTTGAAAAAATATTTCATCTTAATTATAATTCATTATGAAATTATTGAAAAACATAATTTATTGCTTGATAAAATATAATTGATTATTTTAAGCGAGAATGAACCTGTATCAACTACCGTCTATAGAAGGCATTGACGAGACAGAGGATAGGCAATATTTTTGTCCAATATTTCTCCACTGCCATTATAACGTGGACCCTTAGTCCAGTTATAGAATAGACACGGCCCATTATAAATTCATACTGAAAGTCGATGAAGCCAAAATCTACTGCCAAATCCACCCATCTTGACGTCACAACAGTGACGTCACGCATCATATAGAAATTATAGAAAACTTTTTTGAGTTTGTTGTGTAAGTGTTTGTGGTGTTCAACTTAAAATGTTGTTAAACAATGCATTGTTGTTAAACATAGCTTGTTTTCCTTAGCAGATTGTTATTTATTTATGTAATTATTATTTATGAAAATGGTAATCTCCTGCGCAGCATATAATTGCACTGAAATTTTTATGAAAAAAAGTGGAATATCTTTTCATGTGTAAGTTGGAATTTATACACATAAATATTGTAAGTTGTAACTGTAAAATTATCCTTGGTTATGATGTAAGTGAATTCATTGCAGCATGACAATAAATTAGTTTTGTAGGCTACCGTACCTTATTATTTTCAAAACACATTAGCCTATAACTTTGAAGCCGATATCACATAACACGTTATAACTTAACCGATATCGTTTTTGCCTGTAGCTAGAAATAACCTAAAAACACCATGAATCTGAAATGGACACTATCTTAAAGTTTCCCATATGATGCGTGACGTCACTGTTGTGACGTCAAGATGGATGGATTTGGCAGTAGATGTTGGCTTCAGAGGCTAGACTTCCCAGCATGTCTATTCTATAACTGGTCTAAGCGTGGACCTCACTATAGTAACAGAACCCTAACCAGTTCAACAATGGATATGAAGATATACTATTTTTTGAAATATAATAAAAAGGCTAAAATAATATGTACTCACCGATATCATAAGTCTCTAAGAAATAAGTCTTCCAATATGAAGTTTTCCGAAAACGAAATTACAAGATGAAGCAAGCATTTGGGTTTTATGTCGATATTTCAACTAATATATATCGAGATTCGACTAGATATCGATTGTAAAACCTCGATAATGATCAGGGCTACGGTTATCAATGTTGAACATTGATTTCGGATAACAGAGATAGGAGATTAACTGATTTGAATATTTTTCCGCGAGGTGGGACAAAGTCACCCCGGTCGACGGTACAATACTGAGTACTCTAGTACGGTAATGATAGTATACATTATTCACTAAATCCTAAACTCTTAATGAATGAAACAATAAATTAAAGACAGAAATGTGGGGTAAGCTACATAAAATATTTTGTTTATATCCTAATTTTCATCAAAAAGTATATTCGCTTTGCTCCAATACCTTCCTACTGCAACTCTTCAAAAATCGGCGCCACTTCATCAACAGTGCTGCGGTAGTTCCGCCGATCACCACCAGAGAGCAGCACCAATCTTATAGCTTCAAAGATTGCTCTATTTCAGAGAATTGTAATCTTGACGTTGATTGAAGAACTGAAACAATCAGCTGATGTTGTAGAACTTTTAGTCCTGCACAATATGAATGTACTTTTAAATCGAATCTATGGATATTTCGGTTGAAAATCAGTTGGAGTCGGCTAACTCTCGCGTAGGTTTGTGAGTGAACTTTGAAGTGTACCTTACCTGTGAATTTCATTAGCTACAGATTATATCTGAATTTGAAAATATTTTATCCAGAGGATTGCCCCTGTGGAAATCCGTTTTATTTAATTAATGTAGCGTGATCACTGATCATGATCATACATCATGGTGATTATAAAATCATGGTTCTCCTCATTCTTTAACCAATGTCAGTGTCAGACAGTGTGTCACACACTGTCAGTGAGAGTGATGTACTTTCAGCCTACTCCATTTTATTAATCAATGATTTGATGTTATCTACCTATATAATATTATTTTACTTTATTAATTTTCTGTTTTTCTTTCTCTTGAATATTCATATTAATTGAAACTTTTACAATATTTCCATTCATAAATATAAATCCTTAGTTGAATTAATGAAATTAACGTTTTGGTAGATAGTTAGTGGGAAGGATATTTTGAATATTCTTTCCGAAGAATGGACATTGATATGTCCAAAACTCCGCCAATTTATGTAGATACATAACAATATTATCTTTAGTAATTACAAATTGCTTTTTTCGTATCATATACAGTTCAATAATTATTTTCTTAGTCTTATGTGAATTCATCTATTTTTGCTGTATTGCAAGCTATTTTATATAAGTGTATAAGCCAGTATAATTGTAATCTACATGAATAAAGTACTCAATCAATCAGCGTTCTGATGTTCTGATTCTACTCATACTCATGTTCATGTCCGATATTTCTGTTAGGTATTGGAGTGGTACTGGCACTCCACCATATGACGGACATCATACCTGTTCGTAGTGTCCGTCATGTGGTGGAGTCCCACTATCAAATATTTTATCCAGTGGCACTCCACCACATGACGGACATCATACATGTCCGTAGTGTCCGTCATGTGGTGGAGTCCCACTACCACTTCTGATCGTACATCATGTGAATATAAAATCATGGTTCTCATCATTATTTAACCCATGTCACACTTATCAACGTTCTGATGTTCTGATCCTACTCTTACTCATGTCCGATATTTCTGTTAGGTATTGGAGTGGTAGTGGTACTCCACCACATGACGGGACAGATATGAACTGTCGTAGTCATCCGTGATCGGATCAGAACGCTGCATGAACTCAACTCAACTCACACTACCTCGACTCGAATCGTGCAACTTCAGTTGAGGATATTCCAGTCTCTCGACCTTACGACTTTTTCGCTCATTGTCACTACTTCAGTTCCATGCTACTTTATTTTCTAACCATACTTTATTAAAAATTTAAGATCCAATTCGTCACCAATTTGCATGTACAAATTTTATAATAATTATTATGAATATATTGGCTTATTTAATTCGTATTATTGTCTTAATAAATCATCACTTCCATAAAGCCGAACCTCACTTTCATTAAAAATGCACGGTACTACGCAACTCAAGTCGTGGCTCGACTCAGTCTCACAGTCGCGAGGTCGCGGAAACTAGAGTCGACTGGTCTGAGAGTCACCATTTAATAACACATGATGCGTGCAGAAGGGACTAGAGTCGCAGACTCTTATCGACTTGAGTCGCGTAAGTGTGAGTTGAGCCAAAGTGTGACCTTATAATATCTTTCTTAATAGTCCAGTAAGGAAAGTTTATAGAGGGAGAACCTTGGAAGACAATTTTTGACCCCGCAGTTCTGTTCAGAGTGGTAAGAAGGTAAACTTATAAAAAGTTCCCACTACTACCACCAGTGCCAAGGGGGTGGGGGTGGGTGAAAGGTACCATTTTTTGGTTTCTCGCATATAACTCGAAAAATATGTATTTCACAAACATTACTGTTATATACAGAATAAAAGCTTACATAATTTCCTACAATATTCAATGCACAACTTCCGTATCTTCTACAGTTTTCAAGATATCCGCTCTTGAAGGTGTGACATTTTTAAAGAAAACACGTTTGCCTCAATTTTTCTTGCTATTTTTCTCATATAACTTTTTTTGAATCGTTGGGAAAAATCTTGCAATCCAACATTAATATTGATAATATTAACACACTTATAAATTGCTTCCTGGTGGTTCGGACCCACCTGAAGGTGTAGACTGATATCAAGGTGTAGCTTCAAGTACAAGCTTCGAAGGACTGATATCATCTATTCTTAACTCGGGAAATTCAATTTTGAATTTTTGTTGTGTCTAGGCTGCTTACATTAGGACGTGGTCTTTATTGATCCAAGACTAACGAGACACTAGAATCGACTCTTGATAGTCGATAGTATTGAGAACTGACAGAAAGAATGAATGAGTTCCAGGATGTTGGCCGTGCCGGTCGACTCGGGCTATACAATAATTATAAATGAAATCAAACAGAACATGTAGTCCAGTCAAGGAAAGGTTATAGAGGGAAAGGTTGAGAAGACAATTTTTGACCACGCAGTTCTATTTAGGGTAGTAAGGAGGTAAACATATCAAAAGTACCCAACCCCACCCCCTGTGCTAAGGGGGTGGGGGTGGTTCAAATGTACCATTTTTTGGTTTCTCGCATTTAACTCGAAAAAAATGCATTTTACAGACATGACTATTCTATAAGAAATTGAAGCTTACATAATTTCCTACAATATTGATCTCACAACTTTTTTTATATCTCTTCCACTTTTTTGAGATATCCGCTCTAACAGATGTGACATTTTTGAAAAAACACATTTTCCTTCAATTTTTTGCTATTTTTGCTCTTATAACTTTTTGAATACCGATGGGAAAAATCCATGCTGATCATGAGGTTATAGAGCATCAGATTCTCTTCAATTTGATGTATAATTTCACAAGTTTACGCACATCCCACGACTGTTGGAGCAGCTTCAGTGTTGAGTTTGATATTTTCAGTTATGCAAAAATAGACCAATTGAAAAGGAATTTGGGGAGAATGTTTTGAACACAATTTTGGACTTTGCAGCTTTGTTGGGACCAGTTAGGGGGTGAACATATCAAAATTACCCATCCCTACCCCTTGTGCTAAAGGGATGAGGGTAGTTAAAAAGTTGATTTTTTCAATGTTTTGCTTACACGCTCATATCTTTGAGAAAAATGTGTTCAACCGACATGACTAACTATTCAGAAATGAAGCTTGATAAATTTCCTACAATATTTTTTGTTTTGTGGTGATTTGTGATATCTCCAACAGTTTTCGAGATATATACTCTTAAAAGTGTAAAATTGTTGAAATAACAGCTTTCAATACTATTTTTTGATGTTTCAGGGCCTACAACTCTCCAACAATGCATAATAAAAATGAATGCTCACCGTAGATTTGTAGAGCTTTGTTTTCTCTTCAATTTGATGTATCATTTCACTACTTAATGTTTTCCTTCTATTGTTATAGCAGGTTCAATGTGGGGGGTGGACATATTTGGGGAAACCCGTTGTCTCCATTATGAATAAATAAATAAATGAACTATTGATCGCGTGTAATAACTAAAATAACATACTATTGTCTCTCGAACTTTCTCTGCTTTAAACTTGGGCTGTCCTGTTGCCAGTATGTCTTGAAGGAGATTACCTTTTGATGTTAGATTAGCATTTTTGATACACCAACCCCAACAGCCATGAGCCGTTTTCACACCGATATCTCGCCAACAAGACATACAGACAGGATTTACTCTGATGGACAGTATAACAGGAAGCTGCGGTTTATAACTGTGCAAAATTTTCTGTTCACAGAACCTCTAGTATCCACAGGCGAGGCTCGCTATAGAACTGCTCCCTTCTACTGCGCAAGCGTAGTATCTGTTTGAGTAGCATATTTGTTGGAGCAGTTTGTTACCTACTACTTGAAAAAATAACTAATACTTTGTTTTCGTGAACCAGTGAACGAATGAGCATGTACAGTCGGCAGCCATTGTGAATGAGTGAATACGTGAAGCCATTATGTCTGTGAAATCGTCTAATTTTAATTCTACTTTAACTGTATTCTCTCATTTTACTGTTATTCAAGAGTCTCTAAAACGAGAAACTTGCGATTGGTCTCAAATAAAAGAGAATTTAAGTTAAGTTGCCTCAAATCCATCTTGCATCACTGTTTATTAACAAAAACCTGTTGAGACTGTGAGAATGAAAAAAATCACAAATTTCTCGAATTTTCTAAACAAATGTATCTTACTTCACGTTTATTTTTTTACAAAAATCATTTACCTCACATGAAAGAGAAGATTCTGTTCTCCAAATCAAGACCAATTACCATTTTTTATCATTGAGAGTTACCGAGATACACAGTTTTGAATATATAAACTGGCCATTTCCTTTAGTATGGGAATATGAGTTGAAATACACTCAAGGAGGAATTTTCTATTTTTTATCAAATTTAAATTCCGATTCATTCCAGACAACTTATTTAACATAGGTATTTAAAGTCTAGTATGAGATGAATGATGATGATGATGGTGGTGGTGCTAGAGATGAAGGAAGAGTGAGTTACATTGCTACACTTATGTGATTGTTCTTTCATGTGATGTGTGATTTTTTAATCATTGCTAGGAAAATATCCAAGTTGAATAGAGTACAAGTTGTAGGATTGGATAATTTTGAAAAACCATTAAAAAAATACTCCATACTACATACTACATACAAATTTGTAGCTCCAGAACCAAAAATGGTAGAATTTCTGCGCGACCACTCAATTTATTGGAAATCTTATTGTATTTAATTTTCTTCTCCTCGAAAAACTCAAGGTTCTTGAGATTAATGAAAAGATTGAAAAATTTCAAAATTTTGGGAGGTTTTGGGGGTGAAGCCACCCTCTGGCGTGTCACCTAATTTCAGATTCGAATTCAGCAATCCAAAATGCATATAGAACCGTTGAGAAAAATTATTTTTCCTTAAAGACAACCATTTGACAGGACTAGAGGTTATGTTACAAGTTTTGATTTTGACATAAAGGGGTTATGTTGTGTTTTCGTGCATTGAATGAATCAGTTGCAGTTCCACTGAATGCCAGTAACAGTTATCACAGTGGACGGAACTGCTCCAACAAATACGTTATCAACGCATGCGTATACTTCTCCCTTCTAGAGGAGCATCTCCACAGCGGGGCCGCGGAATTGGGAATATCTGGAACTCAAAATATCAATGTTAAATGTCCTATGCCTGAAAACTGTTGCTGGGTGGAACTCCGAATATTTGTCAGACAGCGGAATTGGAAATATCCGGAACTCGAAATATGTTGCTAGGCGGAATCGGGAGTATCTGGAACTCAAATTACTTGTTTGGCAGATGGCGGAATTGGAAATATCTGGAACTCAAAATATCGGTGCCGAAGTGGGAATACTTGTAATGTGTTTGTCATTGAGAAATGGTTCAAGTCTGACTTATTTTCTAGAATGATATGGACTTTGGACCTGGTTTGTCGTTCTTTTTCAATTATAGACTATTCATATGATTTGCGATTGTACCAAAAAATAAGTAGAAGTAATTTAATATTTTCCAGAAAATATAATATTTTATAATAAAATAATAATACGTACATATCTATTATTTTTTAGAAAATTTAATATGTCTTCAATATAATAGCATTAAGTTTATAGGTTATGTTATGCATAATAATAATAATAATAATTAAGGTAAGTGTAACATACATTTGCATTTGCAACAGAAACAGCTTCTTATAGAGTATTGTTTTACAGGCTAATCTTTTTTTATGTAATGTATTCAAGTGTAATTATAATTAGGATTGGGATAATACAAAAATATACTTTTTGCTTAGTGATATCTATTACATTGTGACAGAATTTGGTTTCTCAATAATTCTCATCCTGAGGTAATTTTAATGTGGACTAAGTTACTAAAGTTGAAAATATTATTTTAAAATAGCAAATTTAATTTATTTATAATAGGCTAGCAACTTTTATTAATTTTTTTGTTCTATCATTAGAATACTTGAATAATATTAGAAGTAGGGGTACTGAATAGGCTAAATATAATAGGTTTATAAAATAATAGTCATGTACATATTATGCAAGTTTTCAAAACTCTGTTATCTGTTTCAAACAAGACTGACGACTGTTGATGAATTTATTCTAGGTTAACTATATATAGTGAGGTCCACGTTATAATGGCAGTGGATAAAGATAGAAGAATAGCGATGCCGATTCTCTGCATTAATAAATTATATTTCTACACTGTCATAAACATAATTGGCATTGTTGTGGACCTAGAAAAGGATAATACCACCGGCTTTGTCGAATGATAGACAAGGATAGCAAAACCAAAGTTGATCTAATAGTCATTATAACGTGGACCTCACTAAGGAGCCCTTCATATTTGTTTTGCGATAAATTTGTTTCATCACACATTCACACAGTCTCGCTAATAACGATCGATACTGTGAGTTCGATATATTTCCAATTCCACATACTTTCAATCCCACCAGCTGACAAGATATTTTGAGTTCCACCGGCCTGCACGATATTCGGAGTTCCGCCTGTCAACATATTCGGAGTTCCATGTATTTCCAATTCCGGCCAGCTGCAAGATATTTTGAGTTCCAGATATTCCCAATTCAGGCGACCCTCTACAGCGAGCCTCGTGTCTCCTTGTGGCCCTGGATCTGGGCATCCCGAAATCAGGGCGATGTAAGTGTGACGTAAGCCGTTGCTACGACGCCATTTTAGTCTCTAAACAAACCGTTGCTATGGAGAGAGAGCATGTTATTCAAATGGGTCTAAAACATCACCTTACATTTACGAGTATATCAATGAAATAATAGATTTCTAAGAGTCGAGAATATTTTTTTCAAGTTCTACACACTCAAATAATCAATTCCCAGTATTTATTCAGATCGAATAAATATTTTTGGGACAGCCAAAGCAGAAAGTCTCACGAAGTAGTGCATAGTACTATGTATGTAGGCTTACCATGGTAAGCCTAGTTGAAGAGAAAGTTAAAGTGCCGCATGAATTCTTACCTGAAATTTTTAATTATTATTTTGTTTTCAATATAAGGTTACTTTCACAGCATATGCTGGAAGTTTTACAGTCTGCTGTTTCAAATTGGAAATGTTTATTTGAAAATGTATACAGTCTGATCTCGATCACAAATGAAAATGGTTTGAAGCAAACAAACATTTTCGTTGTTCCTGACTGTAAACATTACAGTGAAAAGGCAGGCTACATACCATCTTTTAGATTTCCTGAAAATCCCAAAGCCTAGCTCGCCTCTATAAGTTCTGTACTACATTTTTAGATTATGTTATTGTTAATAAGAATAATATTTATCAAATTTATCTAGAATAACTACATTAGTAAAATTATTAATACAATAATTCAAATACAATTATGTTTACAGTGAATGTGGCACATAAAATACATAATTATTTGCTTCACTTTACATGTTCACTTACCCCTTTTAAATTCTTGTAAACATCATCACCGTTTAGTTAGAATGTGGGAAGTATAAAACATGATTAGTGGTCACAGCATCTACATCTTTGAGTTCATTCAATATCTTACTATTTCACTAAATTGAAAACAATTATATACTTCAGAAAACCTCAACACCAAACTTATAAGTAAGTACCTAGGCTAAACCAAAACACCTAACCTATATATTTAAGCTTTAGTCTACTCTAACAGTTACACTAAACAATAGGAAAACAGAATATATTATTTGAATTTTTAAATTACAACTTTATAACAATCTAATGAAATTATATGTAATAATTCAAATTGCACTTCAACTTTCTCTAGGTAGGTTTTCCATAGCAGACTTCAGACATGGTACTAAGCTCTACTTTGTGAGACTTTCTGCTTTGGCTGTCCCAAAAAAAATTATTTGATAAATACTGAGAGTTGATGATTTGAGTGTGTGTAGAACTTGAAAAAAATATTCTCAACTCTTAGAAATCTATTATTTTATTGATATTTTAAACGGAGGGGGGTTGTTTCTTCTTTTCTATAATATTTGCTAAAATTATGCCAAAGTTTACTGCTATTAAATCATCTACCGGTATTTGAATCCTTGATTGGTTGGGAGCTTTTAGTGGATTCGTTCATTCAAATGCACAGATTATCAACATTATCTGATTGTCACCTATTTCAGCAACTAGCAGCTACGAGCCAGGAACTTCAATGAAAAATACTAATAAAATTCAACTCCAAGTTTATTGAACTCTAAATAGGTGGAATGAATTAATAAAAGTCAGGTAACATGTCAAATTTTCAAACAGAAGAAAGTGATTCAGCAATTGATTCACAAAAAATATATTCAATTCCAATCTACACATTTTGGGAACCTGCTAACTTGCTGCATTTGAATTTGGGCCTCGGTCATTCTATGAAACTAAATTTTGAGCTTAATAAGAAAAACAACAAAAGTTCGGCACTCACCATTTTAACAATATTCAAACTTGGACTCTTCAGAAACACTCACATACGCTTTAATAAAACTCACTATACTTGAACTCACACACACAAATAATTTCCTGATTCTACTCCTACTAACTCTATAAAATTTGGTTTCCTATTCAACTAGATAAAAATTACTGATAACTGAAAACATAACAATTTGTCCCTCTGAATGGGAAATGGGCCCATTCAGAGGACCGAGGCTCGCACACCGTTACATGTTTTCCCAGTTACGTCTCAATTCCAACTGTGGCCTTTTCACTGAAAATTATTCTCCCTCCACGAGCGTTGAGCATAACTTCCAGTGGAAAAGCCAAAGCTGCAAAAAGGCCAATGCTCGTACAATTTTCAAATACAGTGGCTTTTCGACATGAAATTGAAACTGCATTTAAAAAATGCACGAAAATTTATTTAATTTTGACAGCTAAGCAACAAGTTAGCAAATTCAAACAAGACAGAGTCAATTCTCACACTAAAAACGCAGGGTTCAACAAACAGTAAAATCAAAGTTCATTTCAGTTCAAAAACCTGAAAAACAATATAAGATACACAAAAAAAACTACAATACTACCCTCTCAATATCACACTATTACAATATACTCGTAAATGTAAGGTGATGTTTTAATCCCATTTGAATAACATGCTCTCTCTCCATAGCAACGGTTTGTTTAGAAACCAAAATGGCGGCGTAGCAACGGCTTACGTCATCACTTACATCGCCTATAGATACAGAATGGAAAAAGCTGTTACTCAATTCATCCCATTAAATTTGATCTAATAATAATGATTATTTCTTTGATAAAATAATCAATTTAATGTCAAATTTATCAAGAATATATATTTTTTCATGAATTGATTCAAAAATTTGCTTCCATAACTGAGATCAGATTTCTATTTTTATACATACCTGAAATGGCGGCTAATTTAAAAAGCTGTGATACACCAATCTGAATCTCAAAACAATAGAAATTAAGTTATTTTTTAGGTATTTTATTCCAATTTCTTTTAAAATAAGTAATTTTAATGGAAATAATTCTGAAATAATCTTTTAATATTATTTATACCGGTACGAGTAGATCTAGCCTATATGTGTAGGCTAACTGAAGCATGGATGAACTCTAGGATGGTTAGTTATCAACTTTTAAAATGTCATTTCAGGTATTTTAATTTGTGTTTCCCATATACGGTAACGTTCAAGCCAGCCACTGGCCTACCGCTCAGCGTTGCTGCGCATCCTCTCTCCCCTCCCTCTCGGTCACTGAGGGAGGCTCGAGAAAGGCCAGCAAGAGGCAGTCGAGTTCGGAGAGCCAAGTCGAGCGGTCGAGAGAGGTGAGAAGGAAGCAGCGAGCAGCTAGCAACGTCACAGTACACCAGTACTAAGTGAACTCCGATTTCTTCAGCGACCGGGAGTTGTGTCGAGGCTGAAGTCGATTAGCCTCTCACACAGTGAACTCCACTGCTCTACACTCGTTTGGGCGAGTGTTAAACGACACTTAACCTGTTTGGACGACGGGTTGCCAGTTTCGACCAACGACAACACGTCAGGTTTGGTCGAAACCTGACTCCCCATTGGTAGGCCACCAGTGGGGCATCGAGGCGAGATAGGACATCCAGGAAGGTCAGGAAAGACCTTTCCCGCAACTCCGCGGACGATCCGGACCCCAGGAGGACAGCTAGTGCCCGGCCAGTAGGACTTAGGAAAGTCCAGAGTGCTGGCCGCCGCAGCGCAGTAGTCCAGTGCGGGATCGCAAGAGGACGTCTAGGAAGGCCAGGAAAAGCCTTTCCCGCAACTCCGCGGCCGATCCGGACCCCGGGAGGACAGCTAGTGCCCGGCCAGTAGGACTTAGGAAAGTCCAGAGTGCTGGCCGCCGCAGCGCACCGGTCCAGTGCGGGATCACAAGAGGACCTCTGGGAAGGCCAGGGAAAGCCTTTACCAGAGCCCCGCAACCAACCCGGACCCCGGGAAGACACCCGGTGCCCGAGGACTAGGACTCAGTCCCGACACGAAGCCCTTTTCTCACGACTAACACTGCAAGGTTCCTGTTCCCTTCTTTCCGCGACCAACCCTGTTTGGCAGTGCGAAAGCACGGCCCCTCTTTCCTAAAAGAGGGAAACATTCCTCCAAAGCACTCAAAGCCCTGTTTCAACCCCCAACCCGAGCGAGGGTGGTTGACGGACGCCCCACCGAGACTCCCGTCCCCTGCCGCGGCCCTCCCCAGTCGCCGACTGAGTTTAGCCGGCCCAGAGCGACACTGGGAACTCTGATAGAGACAGGTGTGGGCAAAAATCTACTCAGAAGATTGGCACACGAACGTGGGGCCCAAGGCAGGAGGAGAAAAACAGCAATGAGTGCAGAGGAGAAATGTAGTCGCGCCGGAGAAGACCAGGAGGCGCGAGAGGAAAACAGCGATCCAGGAGTGACCTGGATCTACAAACTCCACCGGAAAGAAGCAGTGGACCTAGCAGCAGCAGCAGGGCTACCTACAACAGGTACGATGGCGGAGCTGAGGAAGGTTCTTGTGGACCATCACAGGAAGACGGCAGAGGAAGCCAGCAACCTGAACCAGGCTAGCAATGGAGCTAGCACAAGCTACCACGAGGCGGAAGGAGCAACGTCTCTGTGGCCTCCTGTAGAGGAAGATCATCAGGAGTCTTCCAGACTCGGGAAGCTGCCCGAGGAGGCCTCACCAGCCTCCGATGGCGAATCATGCCATTCATGGGTGTATCGATTGCGGAATAGAGACGCGGTCGAATTACTCCTAGACTCGGTGCCCACAGACGGCACCTGTTCCGAGTTGCGGAGAGCATTAACGGAGCAGCGGCAGCGATGCCTCACGATGCTACCGCTGCCTCCCGCTGAAGAGACGGTGATACAGCCAGCGCCACCGAGGTCAATGTCGGCGCATGTGGACGCTGGCCCACTGTATCACGCGAGACCTGCATTAGTGCGACCAGAGGAGTCGTCGGCGCACCAGTACAGGCCACGACAGGCACCGCACTCACCGGTCCGGGCTGCAGCCCACCATACACCATTTATGGACCCAGGGACGGTGTGCGATAAGGTGCGAGGATGGAGGTTGTCATATGATGGCAACGGAGACGCTCCTAGCTTCCTAGAGCGTCTCGAGGAGTTACAACAAGCCTACGGGCTGACAGGGGAGCAGCTGTTCCCGGCGCTACCAGAAATGCTAGCGGGAAGGTGTTCCTTGTGGATGCGGAACCGAAGAGGGTTCTGGCGGCATTGGAACGACTTTGTAATGGACTTTCGGTCCCGTTATTATCCAGCAACCTATGAGGAGGATCTGGATGCTCAAATCCTGGGTCGACGGCAGCGTGAAGGCGAGGCTATCGATGACTACGTAGAAGAACTTCAGACTCTCATGAGGAGAAGAGGAGATTGTTCAATCAATCACCAGCTACAGAGGCTGTACAAGAATCTTCTACCCCGGTACAAGCTGTACATTAGGGAAGCTGAAATCTATACCGTGGACGATCTACTCAAGCTGGCCAGGCAGTATGAGAGGATAAAGTCAGAGGAGAAGAGTGCTCAACAGCGGCAGAGGACTGTGAAACAGGAAGAGGTTCGTAAACCTGTGAAAGCACGCCCCGAGCCAGAGCCTACAACTTCACAACGGCGAGTGGAGCCGACTCCAGTAGGACCTACCTGCTGGCATTGCAAGAAAGAGGGTCACTGGAGGTCGGAATGCCCTGAGATTTCTCTCTGCGTGGGCTGTAGAAAACCTCGTCCCGGTTGCACCTGTGAGAAGGATCAGAAGAGGGCGACAGACAAAGCCGCAGTGGTGAGAACTAGGAACCAACTCCAATTGGAACCGGAGTCGCAGTTCGACAACAGACTGTATACCACAGTCGAGGTAGCTGGCCACCAGTATCGAGCTCTACTCGATACAGGAGCTGAATCCAACTACTTAAGCTTGGCAACGTTTGCGAGCTTAGAGGCAGCTGGATGTGCAAGGAGAACTGCGACAGAGAGAGGCGCGATTCTGGCGAATGGAACCGCGGCGCGGCTATATGGAAAGGTGGAGATCAACCTGAAAATCAGCCAAGAAATTCTTCCCACAGTGATGACGATCATGGAAGGATTATCCCCCGAATTTTTATTCGGCATGGAGTTCCTGCAGGAGCACAGGGTGAAAATCGACACCCGCGCACGCACGGCGGAATGGGAGCCTCAACTCAGGGAGAAGAGTGCTACAACTACCCAGAAAGCTGCGAAGGCCCGAGGAAGAGAGGTGAAGTCCGGTGCAGCCCCGATAGAGAGGCAAGGAAGGTGTCCACAGCCTCAGGAGACACGCGTCTTCATGCTAGTACGTGTCCGAGATGTCTGGCTGAATGCACTGGTCGACACCGGGGCCGAGTCGTCCTATGTCTCTGGAGAGGCAGCAAGGCGACTGAAGGAGTCTGGCGATTGCCAGGTGAAACCAATTAGTCATCAACCGATCTTGGTGACTGGAGAAAAGCTTCCCGTAGTGGAGGAGCTGAAGCTGACTGCCGAGGTGTGTAGTAGACGAGTCTACTGGAGAGTGGCAGTGATCAAAGAGTTAGAATCCGAAATGATTTTGGGATTAAGTCATTTAAGAGCGATTCAAGCAAAACTCGATTTGAGGCAGAGGAGGATGATATTACCTCCGGCTTTAGTGGGACAGGTGGCAGCAGTCGCTTCAGAAAGGGAGGAGTTCGAGAAATTCCTGGAGACGGAGCTGATAAAATTCAGAGATGTGCCAGGTGCGACTCACCTCCTGGTTCATAGAATCAGGCTGAAGGAAGGAGCTGAGCCGTTCCGACAACGTCCGTATCCCCGTAACCCGCTTATGCAAGCGGTGATAAACGAGGAGGTGGACAGTATGCTCGATCAGCGGGTCATTGAGCCGAGCAGTAGCCCATGGAGTTCACCAATCGTCTTGGTGAAGAAGGCTAATGGAAAGATGCGGTTTTGTATCGATTTCCGGCAGATTAATGCACTCACTGAACGAGATGCATATCCTTTGCCGAATATGACAGGCATTTTGGATAGATTGAGGAATGCCAAGTACATTTCTTCAATCGACTTGAAGAGCGGTTACTGGCAAGTACCGTTGGAGGAGCAGAGTAAGCAGCTTACAGCGTTTACGGTTCCTGGAAGAGGGCTGTTCCAGTTCCGGATGATGCCCTTTGGTCTACACTCGGCTGGAGCTACATTTCAGCGCCTCCTGGACCGAGTAATTGGGCCGGAATTGGAGCCTTGTGCTTTTGCTTACCTAGACGACGTCATCGTTCTAGGAGAAACGATGGAGGCTCACATGCTGAACCTAGCTAGAGTGTTCAGTAGGCTGAGAGAAGCTGGCTTGATAATCAATCAAGAGAAATGTCAGTTCTTGAAGCGAGAGCTACGCTACCTGGGGCACATAGTGACGGAGCAAGGACTCAGGACTGATCCTGAGACGGTGAGAGCGGTAAACGAGTTCCCAACTCCGCAGCGGCTCAGGATGCTCCGGAGTTTTCTGGGGTTGGCGTCCTGGTATAGGAGGTTTGTCCCGAATTTTTCGGACCTTGCAACACCTCTTCACCGGTTGCTGAAGGTAGGAGTGAAGTGGCACTGGGGACCAGAAGAGGAGAGAGCTTTCCAGGAGATAAAGAGGGCTCTCACTAGATCTCCAGTGCTCACATATCCTCACTTTGAACTACCGTTCACGCTCCAGACAGATGCCTCTGAGTATGGACTAGGGTCTGTGCTTACTCAGGAGGTCGATGGAGAGGAGAAGGTCATCGCCTACGCAAGCAGAGGGCTCAAGGGGGCCGAGCTGAGGTATTCTACCACCGAGAAGGAGTGCCTAGCTGTGATTTTCGCCCTGAGAAAATTCAAGCCGTACATAGAGGGGTATGAGACTACAGTGATTACTGATCACCAGGCTCTAAAGTGGCTTAGAGCTATCCCTAACCCGACAGGAAGGCTAGCAAGGTGGGCCTTAGAGATGCAGCAATATAACTTGGTCATCAAGTATCGAAGAGGGAAGCTAAACGTGGTCCCGGATGCTCTCTCACGAGCGTTGCCAGGAGGCGACGTGCCGGCAAGTCCACAGGAAGGTCAGGAGGAGCCCACAGGAGCGGTAGCCGCCATCGTCATGGAAGACGACAGATGGATAAGGAGGATGAAGAACAATCTACTCCATCATCCACAGAAATACCCCGACTATATGGTAAGGGGTGAGGCGTTGTATCGTCACATATGGGCCCGTCAACAACCTCCTGATGCGCCGGAGAGTGATGGCTGGAAGCTATGTATTCCGAGAGGTGCTAGGAGGGAGATACTTCAGCAGAGCCACGATGCCCCGACAGCGGGCCATCAAGGAGTATTCCGGACTTATCACCGGATAGCCTGTCGCTATTATTGGCCGGGCCTGTATGCGGACGTCGCGAAGTATGTGAGGCGCTGTGAGACGTGCATGAAGCATAAGGTGGAGCAGCGGCCTCCATACGGACAGATGAACAGCCAGAGGAAAGTGGTGCGACCCTGGGAGACTGTTAGCACCGATATTGTAGGTCCGCTACCTCGCTCAAAAAGGGGGAATAAATACCTGGTGGTATTTCAGGACCAGTTCACGAAGTGGACGGAAGCTCGGCCGCTAGCTCAGGCAGACAGCAATGCCGTAGCGCGAGCTTTGAGGGAGCTCGTCGTCACCAAATTTGGGGTGCCGAAGCTGCTTATATGTGACAATGGAACACAGTATACAAGTAGACTTTTTAAGTCATACTGTAAGGAGAATGGCATCACATTATTCTATACCCCACCCTACACACCGAGCTGCAACCCTACGGAGAGGGTTAATAGAGTCATGAAGACTATGATACAGCTCTATGTGGGCGAGCACCATGCGGATTGGGATCGCTATGTGGAGGAATTTTGTTTCGCCATGAATACAGCGGTGCATGTAGGCACTAAGTATACTCCTGCCTTCCTCAACTTCGGAAGAGAGTTGAGAGCACCAGGAGATGCTTGTGGTGAGGAGGAAGACGATCCTCGACAGGAGGATGGAGGCACGAGTCGAGCAGCCCAGCTGAGGAGGTTGCAAGTACTGAAACGTGCACAGAAACTCGTTTTAGATAATCTAAACGAGGCCTATAATAATACCAGGAGGTATTATAATCTTAGGCGAAGACCACTGGAACTAAGGACGGGCCAGTTGGTGTACAAGAGGGATTATCATCTCTCGTCTGGAGTGAACCAGTTTGCGGCTAAGCTGGCTCCAAAATTTTCTGGGCCTTATGAGGTAGAGAAAATGTTGAGCGCCTCTGTAGTGTTGCTGAAAGGAGCTGCTGGTAAAATGCTGACGGTTCATGTAAAGGATATAAAAATCTTGCCGCCCCTTCCCGAGGAAGAAGAGGAGGAAGATGGAGAGGACGGCAGCGGAATGCGAGCCGCCCGCGACGGCGGAGAGGACAATGATGGAGGAGCCAGTGTGGAGGAGAGCGGTGACGGCAGGAGGAATCGAGTAAGCCGGGTGTCGCTGCCCACTCAGCTGATGGAGTATCGAGGAAGAGTAATTCAACAGCAGCAGTAAGGTGAGTGACCAGGAGGAGAAATAATATCTAAAATTTGGAGGAAAATATATTTGGAAATATAGCCCGTTTATTTATGGGGTTTGAGATAATTGATAGCATTGGAATAGTTGAAACTAGCCTGATATTGGAGCATGAAATAATTATTTCTCGATTCAGAGAAATATGTGAACATTAGGCCTATATTTAAAGGTAGCATTCATAACAATTTTCTTTCGAGTAAATGGTCCTGTTTTAACAGAGTCGAAATTAAGCTGAATGGCAACTCAACCATCCTAGTTCAATTAAAACAGATAAGCGGTTTCTAGGCTTTTTCTGTAAAGTCGAAAAATTATTGTTGCTTTTATTTTCATCTCCAACTATATCGCCATCTTATTGTCTCAGAGCTTTTAATCCAATTCCCCTTGCCAAGCACGGGTCATAGAGATGGAATTTGAATTATTTCATTTATCATGTTGTCGTCCACAATTTGTGAACTGTATAACGATAATAACATTGGAGGAAATTAATTGTCAGATTTTTTCTGAATAATATTATTTGTCCATGAGGTTTTGGATTGAATATTTATTTTGATCATAAAATAAAGCCGGCGATAATTGCTTGGGTCCGTGGTAATAAATGTATTACGTTACAGAAAATAACAGGAGTTATTTTTCTGTGGATAGAAGTATATTATGTAGCAACCGATTATTCATGGTATTTGAATAAGTTGCGTGTGATTAGGCAACCGATTATTCATGGAATTTGAATAAGTTGTGTGTGATTCGGCAACCGATTATTCATGGTATTTGAATAAGTTGCATGTAATTAGGCAACCGATTATTCATGGCATTTGAATAAGTTGCATGTGATTGTAAGTCATAGTGTACTACAATCGTTTTTGTTGGTTTCAAATTTTGATCAGTCTCTCTCCAATATTTTATTGAAAATGAAAATATCCATAAAGTGATTTTACTGAAATAAAATCTTCATTATTTCATTATTTCAAATTCATCTCGTTTTGAAAGAAACTGGAGCTGTATTGGTATTACAGTAGTCTATGCTTTATTGTGCTATTGTTTTAATTGTGATTTAGTCACGTTCAGTAGACAGGTCCGAGTTTCCCACGGCCTGTGCTTGTAGACATTTTCTATGGCTATATTTCTATCTTCAATAATATAATTCTAATAAGGAATTTTATGAGAAAAGGCTTGTCATCATCTCATATAGGAATTGGCATTGAGAAACAACATTTTTCCTATTATACCGTTCTGCCAGTTAAATCTGAATTTCAGTGCTACGTGCCTGTTGAGCGGTCGACGCATAGCGATAAGATAAAATAATCAATTTATTTTGTCTACTAAACAGATTATTCTCGTCCGATCCTGCATTGTTTTTCATTTTATGCAATCTAATAATTCCCGTTTATTCCTGTTTTTCCCCGTTTATGGTTGCTTCTCAAACTTCACTTAGTCAGTCCGTTGTAAGCTACCGTGTAGGCAACATCGGGTGACAGGCTACAGTAGAGCGACCTTATTACTAGTGACTTTTTGATTTGCATCTTTATTTCTTTCAACGTTTTTCACTTCAAATAACATCTCCGAATTCTAGTTCTTTTTTTTTGGTGCTTTTCCTGGAGTTGTGAGACTTGTGTTTTTTTTATTATTATCTCCAAACCTGGTCAACGCCATCACCAACTGCTCTCTTTTAACATCACTCAACACCACCTCTTATTTTTCTCCCTGTCTACGCCTTCGAGTCCTCTCAACTACCACTTTTTTTTTTAAAAAAAAGAGGAGAAAATGCCGTCGTTCCGGGCCTGCTTTACGGATCAGGTGCTGCGGGAAATGGAGCGGCTGTCGGTGACAGAGAAGGCGAGGTTCACGCCTTTTCAGGCGTTGCGCACCCGACACGCGAACCGAACCCCTGAAGGACTTCGGGAGGTGTTGAGGAACCTAAAGAGAGACACTCTCCTCGGGTTTCCTCTGATTCGGGGGGGAGGTATTGCCCTGGCAGTGGTGAACAGGAAAGAGGCTACTACCACCATCTTAGACCCCGGCCACAAGACATCGGCAGACGATCATGAAGCCATCCATGCCATCATGGCTAAATATTGCCAGGTGAAGAGAATGCGCTGCGTCACCAGATGGGAGGTGCAGGTTTTCCAACACAACCGGGAAGGCCTCACCCGGTGGCAATCGGAGCGTATTATAGGTCAACAGCTACTCCGGCTCCTCCAGCAGCGGACTCCGCCGGTGGATAGCATGGTAGAGGCTGCCTCCAGGGAGCTGTTCGAGGAGTTCCCCGCTCTGCGGACGAGCCGCGACCGCAACATTGTAGTCACGGTGACTCAGCCTGCTCACCAACCTCTTCCTAGTCCAGTTCGGGCCGACACTCCACTGCCATCGTCCTCTACAGTCGCTGATACCCCTATGGAGGTCCCGGAGGTCCCCACGGAGGATGAGGACACCTTACTCGAGGGAGGAGGCGGGGGCTTCTCAATCTCACCCGCATACGGGACCTCTGAGGAGGCTGTCCGCCCCGCGACCCCTCCTTCTGCCGTAACGACAACTGCGACCCCGACTGCCCCTACCCCCGTTTGGGTACGAGAAAGAGGACTCACTGAGGCTTGGGGAGCAGCCTCCACCGAACCCCGCGAACTTCCACGGCGAAGCAGGCAGTGTGAAAACACGGCCATGCAGGCGAAAGCCCGGCACCTGCAGTGCGCAAGCACGGCGAAGCAAGCAGTGTGAAAACACGGCCATGCAGGCGAAAGCCCGGCACCTGCAGTGCGCAAGCACGGCGAAGCAAGGCAGTGTGAAAACACGGCCATGCAGGCGAAAGCCCGGCACATGCAGTGCGCAAGCACGGCGAAGCAAGCAGTGTGAAAACACGGCCATGCAGGCGAAAGCCCGGCACCTGCAGTGCGCAAGCACGGCGAAGCAAGGCAGTGTGAAAACACGGCCATGCAGGGCGAAAGCCCGCACATGCAGTGCGCAAGCACGGCGAAGCAAGGCAGTGTGAAAACACGGCCATGCAGGCGAAAGCCCGGCACCTGCAGTGCGCAAGCACGGCGAAGCAGGCAGTGTGAAAACACGGCCATGCAGGGCGAAAGCCCGCACATGCAGTGCGCAAGCACGGCGAAGCAAGGCAGTGTGAAAACACGGCCATGCAGGCGAAAGCCCGGCACATGCAGTGCGCAAGCACGGCGAAGCAAGCAGTGTGAAAACACGGCCATGCAGGCGAAAGCCCGGCACCTGCAGTGCGCAAGCACGGCGAAGCAAGGCAGTGTGAAAACACGGCCATGCAGGGCGAAAGCCGGCACATGCAGTGCGCAAGCACGGCGAAGCAGGCAGTGTGAAAACACGGCCATGCAGGCGAAAGCCCGGCACCTGCAGTGCGCAAGCACGGCGAAGCAGGCAGTGTGAAAACACGGCCATGCAGGCGAAAGCCCGGCACATGCAGTGCGCAAGCACGGCGAAGCAAGGCAGTGTGAAAACACGGCCATGCAGGCGAAAGCCCGGCACCTGCAGTGCGCAAGCACGGCGAAGCAAGGCAGTGTGAAAACACGGCCATGCAGGCGAAAGCCCGGCACCTGCAGTGCGCAAGCACGGCGAAGCAGGCAGTGTGAAAACACGGCCATGCAGGCGAAAGCCCGGCACATGCAGTGCGCAAGCACGGCGAAGCAAGGCAGTGTGAAAACACGGCCATGCAGGGCGAAAGCCGGCACATGCAGTGCGCAAGCACGGCGAAGCAGGCAGTGTGAAAACACGGCCATGCAGGGCGAAAGCCCGCACATGCAGTGCGCAAGCACGGCGAAGCAAGGCAGTGTGAAAACACGGCCATGCAGGCGAAAGCCCGGCACCTGCAGTGCGCAAGCACGGCGAAGCAGGCAGTGTGAAAACACGGCCATGCAGGCGAAAGCCCGGCACCTGCAGTGCGCAAGCACGGCGAAGCAGGCAGTGTGAAAACACGGCCATGCAGGGCGAAAGCCGGCACATGCAGTGCGCAAGCACGGCGAAGCAGGCAGTGTGAAAACACGGCCATGCAGGCGAAAGCCCGGCACCTGCAGTGCGCAAGCACGGCGAAGCAGGCAGTGTGAAAACACGGCCATGCAGGCGAAAGCCCGGCACCTGCAGTGCGCAAGCACGGCGAAGCAAGGCAGTGTGAAAACACGGCCATGCAGGGCGAAAGCCGGCACATGCAGTGCGCAAGCACGGCGAAGCAGGCAGTGTGAAAACACGGCCATGCAGGCGAAAGCCCGGCACCTGCAGTGCGCAAGCACGGCGAAGCAGGCAGTGTGAAAACACGGCCATGCAGGCGAAAGCCCGGCACCTGCAGTGCGCAAGCACGGCGAAGCAGGCAGTGTGAAAACACGGCCATGCAGGCGAAAGCCCGGCACCTGCAGTGCGCAAGCACGGCGAAGCAAGGCAGTGTGAAAACACGGCCATGCAGGCGAAAGCCCGGCACCTGCAGTGCGCAAGCACGGCGAAGCAAGGCAGTGTGAAAACACGGCCATGCAGGGCGAAAGCCCGCACATGCAGTGCGCAAGCACGGCGAAGCAGGCAGTGTGAAAACACGGCCATGCAGGGCGAAAGCCCGCACATGCAGTGCGCAAGCACGGCGAAGCAAGGCAGTGTGAAAACACGGCCATGCAGGCGAAAGCCCGGCACCTGCAGTGCGCAAGCACGGCGAAGCAAGCAGTGTGAAAACACGGCCATGCAGGCGAAAGCCCGGCACCTGCAGTGCGCAAGCACGGCGAAGCAAGCAGTGTGAAAACACGGCCATGCAGGGCGAAAGCCCGCACATGCAGTGCGCAAGCACCGCGTCCTTATTTTTGCAGTGCGAGAGCACCGCGATTCTCATCTGCAGTGCGGAAGCACGGCGTCCCCCATTGCAGTGCGGAAGCACGGCGCCCCGGGCAGTGCGAAAGCACGGCGTCCCCCATTGCAGTGCGGAAGCACGGCGTCCTCGGCAGTGTGGAAACACGGCGCCCCGGGCAGTGCGAAAGCACGGCGTTCCTTTTGCAGTGCGCAAGCACCGCGTCCTTATTTTTGCAGTGCGAGAGCACGGCGACTCATTGCAGTGCGGAAGCACGGCGGCCTCTTGCAGTGTGCAAACACGGCGTCCCCCATTGCAGTGCGGAAGCACGGCGGTCCTTTGCAGTGCGAAAGCACGGCGTCCCCCATTGCAGTGCGGAAGCACGGCGGTCCTTTGCAGTGCGAAAGCACGGCGTCCCCCATTGCAGTGCGGAAGCACGGCGTCCTCGGCAGTGTGGAAACACGGCGCCCCGGGCAGTGCGAAAGCACGGCGTCCCCCATCGCAGTGCGGAAGCACGGCGTCCTCGGCAGTGTGGAAACACGGCGCCCCGGGCAGTGCGAAAGCACGGCGTTCCTTTTGCAGTGCGCAAGCACGGCGAAGCAAGCAGTGTGAAAACACGGCATGCAGGGCGAAAGCCCGCACATGCAGTGCGCAAGCACCGCGTCCTTATTTTTGCAGTGCGAGAGCACGGCGACTCATTGCAGTGCGGAAGCACGGCGTCCTCGGCAGTGTGGAAACACGGCGCCCCGGGCAGTGCGAAAGCACGGCGTCCCCCATTGCAGTGCGGAAGCACGGCGTTTCCCTTGCAATGTTATTTAGGTTCTCAGAACCTGTCTGAGGTGTTGTTCACCTCGTTTTTTGTGTTACCCGCCCCTCCTGGCAGTGCGAGAGCACGGCGACTCATTGCAGTGCGGAAGCACGGCGGTCCTTTGCAGTGCGAAAGCACGGCGTCCCCCATCGCAGTGCGGAAGCACGGCGTCCTCGGCAGTGTGGAAACACGGCGCCCCGGGCAGTGCGAAAGCACGGCGTCCCCCATCGCAGTGCGGAAGCACGGCGGCCTCTTGCAGTGTGCAAACACGGCGTCCCCCATTGCAGTGCGGAAGCACGGCGGTCCTTTGCAGTGCGAAAGCACGGCGTCCCCCATCGCAGTGCGGAAGCACGGCGCCCCGGGCAGTGCGAAAGCACGGCGTCCCCCATCGCAGTGCGGAAGCACGGCGGTCCTTTGCAGTGCGAAAGCACGGCGTCCCCCATTGCAGTGCGGAAGCACGGCGCCCCGGGCAGTGCGAAAGCACGGCGTTTCTTGCAGTGCGAAAGCACGGCGTCCCCCATCGCAGTGCGGAAGCACGGCGGCCTCTTGCAGTGTGCAAACACGGCGTCCCCCATTGCAGTGCGGAAGCACGGCGGCCTCTTGCAGTGTGCAAACACGGCGTCCCCCATCGCAGTGCGGAAGCACGGCGGCCTCTTGCAGTGTGCAAACACGGCGTCCCCCATTGCAGTGCGGAAGCACGGCGGTCCTTTGCAGTGCGAAAGCACGGCGTTTCTTGCAGTGCGAAAGCACGGCGTCCCCCATCGCAGTGCGGAAGCACGGCGGCCTCTTGCAGTGTGCAAACACGGCGGTCTCTTGCAGTGTGCGAACACGGCGTCTCAACGCAGTGCGAAAGCACGGCGCAGATCTTCAAGATCTTCTCTGAAGCTAGGCCTAGGATCTGGCCGGGTAGCTTGCTCATTTCTTTGGATGGTGCCGACGCATCACCACCGGTTGGCGAGGAACCAACCTGGCGCCCAGTTTATGTTCGGTCTATGTTGACCGGCGGAGAGGCGGCAGAATGTACTCAGGCATTTGGGACCTTCTGTCTGCCGTTTACCCCTTCCATCCTCACCCCCCCCCCCTCTCCTCCCCCTCTCTTTTCCCCCCCCTTCCCTTAGTAGGAACAGTGTGTCACGATGTATATCGTAACTAGAGAAAGGCATTGGATTTAGGGCTCATTTATTCGACGCTCGGCTATCTTTCATAGAATCTGAGGGGTCAACGTTCAAGCCAGCCACTGGCCTACCGCTCAGCGTTGCTGCGCATCCTCTCTCCCCTCCCTCTCGGTCACTGAGGGAGGCTCGAGAAAGGCCAGCAAGAGGCAGTCGAGTTCGGAGAGCCAAGTCGAGCGGTCGAGAGAGGTGAGAAGGAAGCAGCGAGCAGCTAGCAACGTCACAGTACACCAGTACTAAGTGAACTCCGATTTCTTCAGCGACCGGGAGTTGTGTCGAGGCTGAAGTCGATTAGCCTCTCACACAGTGAACTCCACTGCTCTACACTCGTTTGGGCGAGTGTTAAACGACACTTAACCTGTTTGGACGACGGGTTGCCAGTTTCGACCAACGACAACACGTCAGGTTTGGTCGAAACCTGACTCCCCATTGGTAGGCCACCAGTGGGGCATCGAGGCGAGATAGGACATCCAGGAAGGTCAGGAAAGACCTTTCCCGCAACTCCGCGGACGATCCGGACCCCAGGAGGACAGCTAGTGCCCGGCCAGTAGGACTTAGGAAAGTCTAGAGTGCTGGCCACCGCAGCGTGCTGGTCCAGTGCGGGATCGAAAGAGGACGTCTAGGAAGGCCAGGAAAAGCCTTTCCCGTAACTCCGCGGACGATCCGGACCCCAGGAGGACAGCTAGTGCCCGGCCAGTAGGACTTAGGAAAGTCCAGAGTGCTGGCCGCCGCAGCGTGCTGGCCAGTAGGACTTAGGAAAGTCCAGAGTGCTGGCCGCCGCAGCGCAGTAGTCCAGTGCGGGATCGCAAGAGGACGTCTAGGAAGGCCAGGAAAAGCCTTTCCCGCAACTCCGCGGCCGATCTGGACCCCGGGAGGATAGCTAGTGCCCGGCCAGTAGGACTTGGGAAAGTCTAGAGTACTGGCCGCCGCAGCGCACCGGTCCAGTGCGGGATCACAAGAGGACCTCTGGGAAGGCCAGGGAAAGCCTTTACCAGAGCCCCGCAACCAACCCGGACCCCGGGAAGACACCCGGTGCCCGAGGACTAGGACTCAGTCCCGACACGAAGCCCTTTTCTCACGACTAACACTGCAAGGTTCCTGTTCCCTTCTTTCCGCGACCAACCCTGTTTGGCAGTGCGAAAGCACGGCCCCTCTTTCCTAAAAGAGGGAAACATTCCTCCAAAGCACTCAAAGCCCTGTTTCAACCCCCAACCCGAGCGAGGGTGGTTGACGGACGCCCCACCGAGACTCCCGTCCCCTGCCGCGGCCCTCCCCAGTCGCCGACTGAGTTTAGCCGGCCCAGAGCGACACTGGGAACTCTGATAGAGACAGGTGTGGGCAAAAATCTACTCAGAATATATATAGTTAGATGACTAAGCTATACCTTCAAGCGTTTGGAAGAGTGATGCCTCTTTCATTTCTCGTCGCCATTGAAAATCGGGCAAGAAGTCAGGCGCCCAGGCAGACTTATATGGGAAAACATCGACTTTCATTGCGTTATATCTTTTGACATACTTGATGGATTTCAATATAATTTTTTTTCAACTTTTCGTCATTTCCATTACTATATGATACAATGATTTGATCATTGAACATTATTTTTAACTCGACCAAACATCTAATTTAGTGAACCTACCTCACTACAGATTTTGATCCATTCTATTAGAAAATGAATCTCATTTTTACAATATTTTTCTATTGTAATTAGGATATGGAAAATAAAACATTTATTATAGATCGCTGATATTACTGTATATTTTATTAGATGGCAAATAATAATAAATTAATCATTATCACAATATTTCGTGAAACTGTTTCCATTCGTTTTGCAACTAAGTATAGGTACCTAACTATACTCTATACTCCTATATTTAATATAAGATAATAAATAACTACATATTATAAGAACGGGAAAAATAAAACAAAAATTATAGATTGCTAATATTACCGTATATTTAATTAGATGGCAAATAATAATAAATTAACCGTTATCACAATATTTCATGAAACTGTTTCTCATTCGTTTTGCAACTTAAGTATAGGTACCTACCTAACTATACTCTATACTCCTATATTTTATATAAGATAATAATAATAAACCGTTATGATACAGTAATAAAGCCATCAATGCTATATGCCAGTGAGACCCTAAATCTCAACAGGAAAGCTGATCTAGAAAATTTGAAGAAAGAAGAAAGGAAAATAATTAGAAAAATTCTAGGTCCGAGATTAACTGAGAATGGTTATAGATTACAGAAAAATAGCACAGTTGAGCAACATTTGATTAAATTAGGTACTAATGCTGTTAAAGTTAACTAATGTTGATATAATTAATTACGTAGACAATAATATCTATGCTCATTATTGAATTCTTTTAATAAATATCTCAAAATAAAAATTGTAAGGAAACAATAATAAACGATATTCTATTTGGCACTAGGCGCCTGCATGAAACATGACCGATGAAAATATAAAAATACTTATGTATGGAAAGAAATATCTTTATCTGGCGCATGCCGATTCGTACATCCATAAGCATTGCATGAAACTACCATTCTTTGAATATTTTTCATTGCTTCAATAAAAAAATATTAACATTTGAAAAAGGCTCTTTTTCTACACAACGAATACGAATACCAGACTTCTTGCCCGATTTTTCTGGTAGCTACACTAGCGCAGTGGCATCATAGCGGACTTCGCTCTTCTTAATCTTATTTTCTATATCAATGGATAAATTGATCCGGACTAGTAATGTGATCCAAACCTCCCATCAATACTATAGTGAGGTCCACTTTTTAATGACAGTGAAGAAAGATAGGACAAAAACATTGCCAATAAATTCTCTCCATTTTGCCACTGACTGTACACAGCTGTTACTCAATTCATCCCATTAAATTTGATCTAATAATAATGATTATTTCTTTGATAAAATAATCAATTTAATGTCAAATTAATCAAGAATATATATTTTTTCATGAATTGATTCAAAAATTTGCTTCCATAACTGAGATCAGATTTCTATTTTTATACATACCTGAAATGGCGGCTAATTTAAAAAGCTGTGATACACCAATCTGAATCTCAAAACAATAGAAATTGAGTTATTTTTTAGGTATTTTATTCCAATTTCTTTTAAAATAAGTAATTTTAATGGAAATAATTCTGAAATAATCTTTTAATATTATTTATACCGGTACGAGTAGATCTAGCCTATATGTGTAGGCTAACTGAAGCATGGATGAACTCTAGGATGGTTAGTTATCAACTTTTAAAATGTCATTTCAGGTATTTTAATTTGTGTTTCCCATATACGGTAATGTCTAAAAATTATCTCATTGTTTCAAAAATACATTTTAAATCAATTATACGACTTGTGTACTAAAGTATTTTGATAGAATGAAGAAAAAAAATGGCGGCTGAGAATTGTTTGTTTACTTTTGTACAGTCACTGTCAAAAGTGAAAATAAAATATTCTGGCGAACAGGCAACATTGCAAAGCTAGAGAGAGATAGCGCTATCTATTTGTTGTATGATAGACAAGGATAGCAACATCAAAGTTTATCAAATACTGTCATTATAACGTGGACCTCACTATAGTAAAGGATAGTACCACCGGCTTTGTCGAATGATAGCAAAACCAAAGTTGATCAAATACTGTCATTATAACGTGGACCTCACTATAATACAATGCGGAGCTTCCTAACAAGATGGCGGATTTCTGTGCCAGGGTACTATAGTGAGGTCCACGTTATAATGGCAGTGTTTTATTAACTTTTGTGTTGCTATCCTTGTCTATCACTCGACAAAACACATACCACTATGTTTTCTAGCTTCACAACGTTGCCAAATCCGTTTTTAACAATGTGTAAATATAATTAATCAAGGCAGACAAACGACAACGCTGTTCTCCTATCTTTATGTACTACCGCTATAACGTGGACTTCACTATAGCCTCAAACCAGTTATAGAATAGACACGCAGAGAAGTCTAGCCTCTGAAGCTAACGTCTACTGCCATATCATCATATCGTGACGTCAGCATCGGATAGAAAACTTTTCTGCAGAGTTTGTTTACATTGTTTTCTATCCGATGCTGACGTCATGATATGACGATATGGCAGTATATGTTGGCTTCATACTGTGCCCGGAACGCAAATAATGTTGGCTAGTGGCTACCACTACAAGAAGGATTCCAACCTAACCTTTGATTTTGTAACTTTTTACGATCATTTCTCACTCCTAGCAAATTATAATGAGACTGTTTCCAACTTTGAACTCTTATAGAAACTACAAACGTTTCATCGGTGAATTAACCAAAAAGTATGGTAACTTTCCAGAATCTTTTATCAGAAGACGTATCAGGCAGGTAAGGCGATTTTCTTATTTTCATCATTATTTATGTTTTTAAGTTTGGAACACCGACTTATTTTTGCTACAAAAATATTAGTTACCGTATAATTTTAATATCAGTAAGTAATGTAATACTTGAGTACCGGTAGATTATGTGTTGAGTAGCCTACATAAGAGATAGCATAGCCAAATAATATCTAATTTGTAAATGTTTCACTAGTTTTCAATTTCAAGAGGATTAAAAATGTTTAAAGACTTATAGCCAACTTAATGCGTTCTTTAGATGATATAGTTACTCAACCTTGACATTCGAATCTTAATTTGTATCAATTTTATACTCTAGATTTGATAGACTACATATTATAATTGCAGATAGAATTCAAGAATCCACGAGGATTCCCTCAGTATCAAGTCAAAACATTAGAAAAAGAAGATTTCTACTTTGGAGAGCATAGACCTTGGTCAGACGAGTTTCGAAATGAAAACAGTATTGCAAAGAAAGCTCGAATAGTTCATGTTGAACCCATAAGAGATTGGAGTTTCTTCAAAGGTGATCGAGTAAGTACAGTAATTACTTTAATTTATTTTGCGACGGCACTATAAAATTTTGTCTCACTAGTGTACAGCCATCTTTTTTTTTGGTAGAGAAACTTAACAAGGAAGAGTGCAGGAAGAATTGAGGTTTTTGTAATATTAAGTTAGACATTTTGAGTGTGTGGTCTATTGCCCATTGTTATGAAGAGTTTTATATTATTAACATAAAAATGACTGGAATGAATTACCTAAATCACATTCCTCTTCACCAATACACGAGCAAGGCCGAATGGGTTGCGTCAAAAGTTATTTATAACTTATTACTTTTCATATTATAACCATGAGATGATAGCATGGATTAAAAAAAAGTCAACATAAAGTATTTCTGAATGGAATAAAATGGCTTTCTCCATAGCCACCTCTAATACATACATACTGTATTAGAGGTGGCTATGCTTTCTCCTAAGCCAACACTTAAGTTCTCTGACAGCTTGTTGAAGATCCCCGAGGCTAATGCAGGAAATTCATTAGGGTTCTTTGTCAAACTGCAGTATGGTACATCTATAAGAACTCGACTTCTAGTGTTGTGACCATGGATGTCACTCCTTTTGTTGAACTTTCTGAGATTTGCTCTCACAAACATAGTATACAATATATGTAATGACTGTAGATGATCATTACACTTGTAGACTGGAAGAGAAGTCTATTAGATTTCATGCCACTGACGGTAATAATACGGGTGGTCCTCATTTGCAGCTTGAACACATCTCCACATTCAGAAACGTGACCCACGGCTGAAGTCCTTAGCTCAGAATGCCATGAAAAAGATCATGGTACGCTACAGCAAGTAGGGTCTGCTCACCGACTATGTCAAATTCCTAAGCAAATAGGTAACTCGTGATGGCCTCTTACAAATGCCCTCAATTTGGCAGGTAAGCTTTGGATCGATGGTAAATCCAAGGAGAGGCACGCTGTGATTGTTGATGGCCTCACTGTGACTCGGTTTACAAACCAATCTTTAAATGTTGTCCACATTCAGTTGCAGCTTGGTCCTTGGTCCTCTGTTGTTCCCTGTATTCATCAACGACTTCAGTGTGCATGGAAGAGCCTTATTGTTTGGCGATGATACCACCCTGCTGGCCCAGGATGAGGACCCCCAAACTGCTGTTGCCCAGTCTATTCTTCTTGTAGAAGAGGCTTGCCAGTGGTTTAAATCAAACAAACTGTGTCTAAATGAGGGGAAACTCAGAACCTGTTGTGCACCTTAAGGCGTGGTCAGGCTCATGGTGAGGCGGAGGTCAAACTCTTGGGTTTTGTGATGGACCCCACTCTATCGTGGGATCGACATATTGGCATGCTGTGCAATCGACTGGCCAGGGTGACGTTTTTGATGCGGAAGCTGAAGCAACATGTGCCTGCCAACTACTTAATTACAGCCTACCATGGGCTGTTCCATAGTCATATAAGCTACGGAATAGTACTAAGGGGCCATGCAGGTAGCTGTGAAAGGATTCTCCTTCTACAGAAGAAAGTTCTTCGTGTCATCACGTCATCGCAATACCTGGAGCACTGCCGGCCAATCTTCAAACGCCTGAAAATACTGACAGTGTACAGTCAGTACATGTATAGCTCCCTACGGCTCCTAAGGAGTGAGGTTCATGCCTACCAGGAGAGGGGCCAGCTGCACCACCACAATACCAGGAGACGGGGCAACATTGACCTGCCCTACTCCAGACTATCGAAAGCACACGAGTGCTACCCCTTACGGATGCTAAAAATTTTTAACAGACTGCCAATTTGTGTTCGTGAGCTGGAGTATGGGAAGTTTTGTTGGCTGGTTCGAGAAAAACTCATCAACTACCCTCTCTACTCATTGAGAGATAATGAGACCAGTGAACTTGTAGACCAGTTTGAGATTGTTTAATGAGTTACTATGACAGTCCATCTACAGAGCCACACGAAACAACCTATCTGCGGCCATCTCTCGTTATTTGTGTTTTGATTGTTTTATATTTTGACGAAGTCTGTCTGGCGACTGCCGGTCATGGACTGAATATACTGAATTACTGAGCTTATTTACTTTCAACCACCCTCCAGCAGCATCGAAAAATACATCAGCCTTCTGCTGCACCTGGGTCAGATTTGAGCCACAAGAAATCAATGTGGTATCATCCACAAACTTGGTGCGCTACCCTCAAGTTCAAGGTCATTGATTGCGATTAATACCTTGTGAGACATCATGATTTATAGGCAGATCCTTGAATCTGCTCCTCCTATAAGGTATAAGGCATAAGACCTGTCTTTGATCCTTTAAATAAGACTTAAGGGCCAGAAGAGGTCACACAGTGTCAGAGTGAAGCAGTTGGTTTCCTCAAAAGCGTCGTGAATCCTTCAAACAAGATCAGAAACTGCTGTCACAGACGACTTATTCTTCCTGAAACAATGCTGCAGATCAGAGAGAAGCTTATTTGTCTCAAATAATAACTCCACCAACTGTATCTTCATCACTGTCTCAAAGATCTTGGCAAAAACTGAATGACATCTGTATGTCTATATGTGAATTCATGGTACAAAGATACCTTCTTGTAAATAGGTATTTTGCTTGCAGTCTTCAACAAATCAGAGAAAATGCCAGCTCTCAAACACTTGTTTATAATATTGTACAAAGGTACATCAATAATGGCTTTCAAAATGTGAGTAGTTATACCGTAGATATTATATCCTGGCTGTTTTAAAGTTGGACACAATTTTTATGATGTCAGTTTGTGTCACTTCCTGCCAATAAAATTTTCTGACTCTTCTTGACTTCACACTACCTGCAGGATTCTCATTTGTAGTTGGTATAGTCGAAACAATCTGTTCAATATTCTGCAGAGGAAATTCATTGGATTTATCAGGACTAGCCTGTCAAGCAACTCCAGATGCTCTCAAGGGACCTTCATTTTTGTTTATCATGCAGCTTTATAGGGATTTGGTGCATTCTCAATCTTCTCAACGTTCGCACACTTTTTTGGCTTCATTGATATTACATTTGTAAATGCTTTTCATTTTCGAATACAATAAACGTTTTTCTAATAAAGTTTTCTTTTCTAATTGTACAAGTACTGACGGCATAGTTGTCTCTCACCATCAGTGTCAAACTCCTGAACATAGCCGACGCAAGCGAAAATCAAGACCTCATCTTTCTAGCGTTACTATTAGGCTTATTTTTAGATCCAGAATTTCGTCTCAAAAGCTTCATGAAGGAACGATCATGAAATTGGAAATGGTGGACTTGATACTGTTAAATTTTGTGAATTCTGATACTAGATAGATGCTTGTCGTACAACTCAAGCTCTGATAAACTAGCTAAATATTGAAAATGTATTAATAAACTCTGACACTTCTGTCTATTTGTATAAGGATTGTTTATTTCAAATCAACTCAATTTGTGGTTTTGAAGGTGAAATCATAATTTTGAGTAACCGAATTTTTTGAAATGTCAAAATAAAAAACAGTAAGAGATTATTTTAATAAGTGTTACATCTTCTATTAATTTTCTTGTTTATTGATAAAAGGAAAGTGGACCATGCTTAGTGGTCCGTCCAATGTGTGGGAAAATAATGGACTTACTGATACTTTGAAAGAAGATACTTTCAGATTCCGATAAATTAGCTCATTGTAAACCCCTGTTTGTATAATTTAAAATTCTTATCATGATGTATCCTTATATATTTACAGATCTCTTATATACGAAAACAGAGCACAGCCACAGAAGAGTTATATACACTCTCATCATGCAAGGGGAAATGGGCATATTGACATTCCATTTAGCAGAAGTTTTGTCTTTATTAGCATTATATTGTTCAATAGACTGCCACAGGCTTGGGCGAAAGCTCCTTGTTACTCTTGTTTAGACACAATAATTCTTACTTCATGAACTAATTGATAATTGGAATTTTTAAATACATCAGATGATACACAGCTAATGATTAAATCATTAAATTTTAATCTGTATTTTTTAGTGTTGAAATTAACAGTATATTTTTACTGCAATTCTATCAACAGGTTGAAATATTAGAGGGAAAGGACAAAGGAAAGCAAGGAATTGTGAACCAGGTTATTCAAGAAAGGAATTGGGTGTACGTGGAAGGTTTAAACACCAAGTTGAAGTGTGATAACAAATCAAAAACGAGCCTGGGTGTGTACTATCAAGATGAACAGCCACTGCTTGTCACAAGAGATGTTGCACTAGTCGATCCTTCAGATTTGTGAGTAACCATTAATGAATTTGCTAGTATTTTATAATTAATTAATAATTATGTATTTCCAATTCAATTCCACATAATTTAATCCTCAAGATTTTGTAACATTTTTTGTCATAAGTGTTCAGTTTTGTAATAGGTTTGTGGTTTGATCATCGGCTCAAATCTTTCTCATACATTAGGCCTATAGAGGAGGTATCTAACTATTCAATACAATAATTAGAATTATTGTATTATCAGAAAACGAAACAAAAATAAAAATAATATGACTTTTTTCTTCGGTGTAGAAACTTTCAATGATTTCAATTATTATCGATAATGAGAGTGATATTTTGATTATTATTGAAGTTTCCAGCTATTTAAGCCAAATCCAACTTTGGACAGAAAAATTTACTCTATTATTTTTTAGGTGATAGAATTTTGAATAGGCCTATAATTAAATCATTCAGAACTCTCTATTGTCAGTAAGTACTGAATGTTTCAAAAATAAACATTTTGATGAATTTTAGTTTTTAATCAACAATATTTTCCGTTTATCGCACAATGATACAGCTTCTTAAGATCATTTTCTATCAGAAAGACCCTTTGGATTCACTCAATTTCAGTATTTCTTAGAGAAGAGACGCGTATCCTCACGGATCAAAACTTTAAACACTCATGACTTTTGACACGATGGTCGGATTTTCTCCTATAACAGCTCCTTGAGTTTGGTCAAAATCATTTATCATAAGTCAAATTCGGTCAAAAAATGGAAAATTCATTCTTGAGTGATTTCTAGCACATATTTCCATACACCAAAAAAGTGGCTAATTTCTATATTCAAAGCTGTGTATCTCTAGAACCCGTTACGATAGAAAATTTTACTTGGCAATCATTATTATTAAACGAAAATCCAAATTAAATGCTGTAAATCACCCCGAAGACTTCTGCTGCTGCACATATTGACAACAGGGTAAACAGCTAGATGGAAATTCGATTAGCGCTTCTATTCAAAAATTATTTGTCAGCCCGGGAATCAAACCTGGGTTCGAATAAATGCAATTTCTCAGTAATTTTCATCTTTAGACTGGCTGGCCGCTATTGATTCGTATAAAATGAGCGCAGCTATCCAGAGATTGTCAGTTTGGTGTAAGGGTAAGCATTCCTGACTAGCAATTAGGAGTTACCAGGTTCGATTCCCGGGCTGACAAATAATAATTTTTAAATAGCAGCGCTCATCGAATTTCCATCTAGTTGTTTACCCTGTTGCCAATATTTGCAGTAGCAGACGTCTTTGGGTGATTTACAGCATTTAATTTGGATTTTCGTTTAATAATAATCATTATTAATTCATTAGCAGTTGAATAAATGCAATTTCTCAGTAATTTCCATCTGTATTTTACTTGGGTCTTGAATTGTGAAACGAAACCCTCTCATTTGCAGTTAATTTTCATTTGTTTATGAAAGAATGTGTTAGTGATATTCGATTTTTTCGTTTAAAAGTCCTGAAATTAAAGCTCTTATTTTCATGATTTTGGCAGTTTTTTTTATTTGTTTTTTAAGATGTTCAAGATGGATTTAAGGCACTACTGAGCTTGTAGAGAATAGATTTCCTACATTTTGAGATCACAAGTTTCTATCATGGATCAGTCTATTTAGAGGTTGGTGATTAACGTTGTAAAATTCGCTATCGTTTTTGGAAGGGTGACCGCTTGAGCTAACTCCTCTGCATATGATTTATGAGTTATAAAATTGCTCCCTGGTGGTTCGAAACTCATCTAAAACTGTAGGTCCATTCATTTCTCATTATCATCCGCATCATTACCCACGCACAAGCCTAGAGCTCATGTGGGCATCAGTCTCAGAAAGTGAATGAATAAAATTAGATTAAAAAATGTATTTCTTATTTTTAGAACTCGTGGCTGGAGCTCAAAGCTTCTTTTTCCAGTCACGCCAAAAACTGCTGTAATTTAATGATTATTTTATTTGTAAAAATAATTCTTGTATTTGGCAATGAATTCATTATTCATTCATTCATTCAAAAAAATGAATAAACAGTAGAATCATGAAAAAAATTAAATTTGCTATTTTTTCAATTGGCTGTAATTTTTCAATAGTAGACTAATCTTATGAATAGAATATTCTATTGGAATGGAAAGTGGAGAAAATTTCCTTCAACCTTGACTACATTTAGAATTTTCCTTATCGAGTATTTCACAATAAGGAATTATCTAACCATAACCATGCATCACGTTGATTGAGCTACGGGCGTCTATAATGTAGCACTGACAGTTAGGACATTGATGAGCAACAAGTTGAGGAAAGCTGAATTTTTCTGGGTGTTAGTATACAAGTCATAGTACATTATATAGTATAGTACATACCCTAGAACCACTAAGTCCTCATCGTCCCCCCGCTTTCTTCACCATCTGAAACTTCCGCTTCAATTCAATATGCTGTCGTAACGTTTACCCTTGCGTTTTTCGAATACATATTTCGGATAAAAGTTTTCGCATTTCAAGAGCTTCAGAATGGTGTATACCATTTTTAATGTTCTATTGATTAAAGTAATAAAAGTCATACATTTTCAATGTTCTCTTATCTCAATTGTTCAGTAAATCCGCACTATGTACGATTTTATGCGCTTGATGCACATTTAACTAATATAGTACCAACTACAGGTGGTTTCATGGAAAACAACCGATGAAGTGAAGGTAATTTGTTATCAATTACTCCTGAAAATCTATATGAGATAGAAAGATCTACCTGGTGTCAGATTATAGATCACAAAATTAAGCCCAGAGGGATTTTGAATTATACATTAGGATAGTGGCAATCAGAAGTTATTGTTAAAAACTAAAATTCATAAAAAATCCATTTTTCCTAAAACTCTGCTCATTTTTTTCAAATTGTAACTTAGTACTCATTCAATAAAGAGATTTGCAAATGATTTTATTATTCTCAAAATTGTATTATTTAAAAAAAGGATTGAGTGAATGATTTTCTTTGTCCGAGTCGTAGTTTTGGCGGGAATCGCTGAAAACTGGTAGAGGAACAAAAAAATTGGGGTTTCTAAGGCAAATTTTGCATGCAAAAATTGGTTCTGGACATCTTTTATGTATGCAAACAACATATTTAAAAAATCATAACTACAATATATTTTGCTTCACCAATGTATATAGTGACTGAAATAATAAACTGCTTGACACCTATCAACATACAGTTACATGCAAGTTGACAAAATATTCTCAACATAGTTTCAGCATAAGTATATTCATATCAACCAGTAACTGGTTGAATCGTCCGCATATGGAAGGTATTCTTACAGAAAATACACTGTTAAGAGGTCCTTGGTAATTCTCGCTAGAGGCTAAACATAACCTTCAAGTCTGTATACTGTTCTATACTATAGATTCATCCATATAGACTTGTTAAAATTCCCAATTTTCTTTGTTGAAGAATTTCACTTGAAAAATTAGTTCTATATGTCGTTTTGCATCTGATACTTGAAATTTTGAAGTTACACCAATCTATGTAGGACTTTTCTGCACATTTTTGACATTTCAAATAAGTACAAAACTTCAATGGTGTTTATGGTGTTGATACTTACTTTTTCCACTGTTAAGTAGATACACAATAAATTCTAAAAATCTTGAGGAAGTATTTAGGTTCATATGCACCATCTACGTCTAACGCTAAACCACGTTTACATTTATCATAGTGTGTTTCCCCCCTTTGTTTAAACCGAGTATCTGCATACGGGCCTTACTCATTGATTAATGACGATCGATTTGGCATGGTGTATTGGCTTCTTCAGACAAAAGATCATTTCTAAACATTGAGTAATCATTTTCCACTTTTAGTATTTTGTAATTGGGTACTGTACTCTATGAAACTTGATTTTTATGTTTATAGACAACCGGTGGGTGTTGAGTGGCGCTACACCGAAGAAGGCGAAAGGGTTCGAGTCTCCAAGAGAACTGGCAGAATCATTCCTATTCCAGTGCAAGCCGAAGAAACATTGGACTATAAAACTAGGGGAACTTATGTGGGTGAGTGTCAAAGATCATTGATTCTTATAATAATAATATCGTGTGATCTGGCTGACTAAGGTCTGGTGTCAGAGTTTTCAGATCTCACCGGATCGAATTCAAAGCCTTTAACACGTTAATGATTCTCATGTATGCCTAGTTTTTACGATGTTAAGTACACGTTCTTGTAGTTTACATAAGCATGCAACTTCTAGCTTGTAGCACTTACCTCAGCCTTTCATCTTTTCAAGTAACTAACTATCCATATGATCCAAATTGAATGCCTGCTTCGAGTAACTAGCCACTTCTGTTTGCATTGGAGCATAATATATGTTTATATAATAATAGTGAAAACGTCCGTGCCAACGCCACTTCTGTGTGATTGTACCTAATTACAAATGAAGTGACTTCATGAACAAAAAATAGTTAGGTCCAAACTTCCGCATAACCACCCTATGCTTTCTTTTATGTATCGTGGTGTACTAATAAGCTCATTATGCAGCAACAATATCACAACCCAAATTTGACAACACCTGAATTTATTTTGGTAAACAGAAGATTGAATATGTAATCATGTCACTAACACCTGACACAAGAACAATAGTAACACCACAAATGGCAACATAATTTGAACTAGGTACTCTGGATGAAAACTATCGCCATTAAAAAAGACCGTCTACTAACATTGTGTGAACGCGGATTGATTGTTACTGTTAATCTAATATGCATGAGTATTTATCTGAAAAATTATTTCCCATTCTGCTGATCTAATCTGTCTTCTGTTGATTATTAATAAACATATTTTTGTTATAACAATATTATTAATCTAACAAACTTTCACTATTCTACTTCAGTGAACTGACTAGATATTTGTAATGGCGTCACAACCGAAAGCATTATCTCAATTTTTAATAAAAAACTTCAATTCAGTTTTATAATGCATTTGCCACAATATCAATCACTCTCAGTAGGCCTACTGCAAAAATCTGGTGTGGTACACGCACACATCTTTCCTTACTCATTGAACTGTAAGCCTCATTCTTAGATGAGAATAATTTAGGGGAATAATATAATGACGATTGGCGGCAAAATATTTGCAACTACGATCAGACTACTTTAAATGTGAATAAATAATTGTTTTCAGAGTACTTTTTCCTTTGTGTAAATTATGAAATTCGATGATTTTTTCAAAAGTCGTCAAAACAGCTGTTCTACAGATGAAATATCTCGACTATGACTGTGTTCTTTTTATAAACTGCTCTACCTACCTACCTCATGCACGAGAAGGAGGTTACAAAGTCCAATTCTCAAGAATGGGGTGGACCCCCCATTAGTTTTCCAGGAAAAAGACTCATGCCAGTTGATAGAGCTGATAAATAACTAACTATACAGGGTATGAATTTGAAAAAAATCGGTCAAGTTATTTTTGAGAAAATCGTGAAAAACATGGTTTTTTTAGCAATTATCTGCCATTTTTCTAAGAATATTACGGAGCTCCTGCAATTTTCCCAGAAAAAACTCATGTCATTTGATAGGGCTTATGAATAAGCTATCTATGGTATAAATTTGAAGAAAATCGTTGAAGCCGTTTCCGAGAAAACCGTGAAAAACATGGTTTTTTAGTCATTAACCGCCATTTTTCTCAATAATATTACGGAGCTCCTGGAATTTTCCCAGAAATGAGACTCATGTCAGTTGATAGGGCTTATAAATAGCTATGCATGGTATAAATTTGAAGAAAATCGTTAGAGCCGTTTTCGAGAAAACCGTGAAAAACATGGTTTTTTAGTCATTAACCGCCATTTTTCTCAATAATATTACGGAGCTCCTGGAATTTTCCCAGAAATGAGACTCATGTCAGTTGATAGGGCTTATAAATAGCTATGCATGGTATAAATTTGAAGAAAATCGTTAGAGCCGTTTTCGAGAAAACCGTGAAAACATGGTTTTTTAGTCATTATCCGCCATTTTTCTCAATAATATTACGGAGCTCCTGGAATTTTCCCAGAAATGAGATTCATGTCAGTTTATATGGCTTATAAATAGCTATCCATGGTATAAATTTGAAGAAAATCGTTAGAGCCGTTTTCGAAAAAAACATGGTTTTTTCATAATTATCCGATATTTTTTCCGCCATCTTGAATTGAATTTTATTGAATTTCTTATTGTCGGATCCTTATGGTATAAGGACTTTGAGTTTAAAATTTCAAGTCGATCAGTTAATTAGGAATGGAGTTATCGTGTTCACAGACATACACACACACACACACATACACAGACCAACACCCAAAAATCATGTTGTTGGACTCAGGGGACCTTGAAACGTATAGAAAACTTGAAATTAGGGTACCTTAATTTTTTTTTGGAAAGCAATACTTTCCTTACCTATGTAATAGGGCAAGGAAAGTAAAAAAGTGAATTCAAAATTGTGAATTGAAAAAAATATATTTCAAACTCCCATTAATAAGCTTTTATTTTTTAGCTTGGTCTGTCAATAGAATAAAAGCAGTATCGCAAGGTATGTCGCGCTTTAATTCTGTCCTCTCCTCTGCCACTGCCACCTCGGTCGTTTAATTGGTTAATAAATGTAAATTGAATTAGATGTGGCTAGTGGCTTTTCTAACAAATTGAGCAAAATTAAATAGCATTAGAAGCATCCTGTATATTTGGACATAAGTATACCGTAATTATCTAAATCAATATTAAAAGAGTAGAAAAAATTGAGATTTTACTATTTACAAATCATTTTATTAATTCATCGTCTTATAAAGATGATATTTCAGATTTTTCTCTATCATCTTCCAGCATCTTTTCAATCAGACGGATAGCTCGTTTCGCATAGAATTCTTTGCAGTCTTTTGGAAGAGAATTGAGATTAGTCATGGCCTTGGATACTGCTTGTAGCATCTGAAATAATAGAGTGCCATATTAAACACTAATAAGAGATATACTATAGTGAGGTCCACGTTATAATGACAGTATTTGATCAACTTTGGTTTTGCTATCCTTGTCTATCATTCGACAAAGCCGGTGTTACTATCCTTTTCTAGGTTCACAACGATGCCAATTATGTTTTTGACAGTGTGGAAATATAATTAATTAATGCTGAGAATCAGCATCGCTATTCTTCTATCTTAATCCACTGCCATTATAACGTGGACCTCGCTATAAATACTGTGTAAAAAAACAATCACACATATATCATAAAGTACCTACTATGAGTTAGTGAAAAGTATGTTTTGCTATCTGCACATCGCTAAGAATTGGAGGGAATGCAATTGAAAAACATAGGTTTGCCAACTTGATGCTCTACTTTGCCAAAATCATATTAATTACACTCATAGAAATCATCACTGTTGTCTTGAAAGAATCAGTCTACTGAAGATATTAATAATTTCATATTAACTATGATCTATGAATATGTTCTGTATTCGCTCCTAGCTTACTATGGAAAGTGGAAATTCACTTTCCACTATAGTAAGGTCTACGTTATAACGGTAATATCTAAAGAAATTGAAAAAAAAAATTTTATCAATAATTTTTACTGAAGTATTTTGTTAGAATCAAAATAAAGCATGGCGGATGACCTGAAAATTGTTTGATCACATCTGTACAGTCACATTCAATAAAATTTCTTATTCTTAAACAACGTTGATCAACTCTTATTTGGCAACGTTGCATGTACTCTCATCAGACTATTTTCGTGCAGTTCACTATAATTGAATATCTTCCACTCTCAGGCAAATTGAATTGATATGCCTAAATGATGTACAAGTAATCAAAAAACTATTGACAAAGATTTCCATAAAAATTAAATCAATGGGGTCAAAATGAGAGTTAGAATATAATATATAGTATTCTGGCAAAGAAGGTATAATTAATATTAAATTAGAGGCCAAAGAAGGTTTGAGTATTGGAAAGCCAATGAAGAGTTTCATTCCTATTCCAAGTTGGACACAATGTAATTATTCTTAACATAATCTCTAGTTATAAAATATATTTCTTTAGATATGAAAATAATACTTATAGACCCGGTTTCTAGGACACATTGAATCTGATGGACCATTAACCCTACATAATATATCTATAGAGATTTAATGGTTCACTAGTTTTAATGAGTATCCTAAAAAAACTGGCATTAGTGCTATAAGAATGTTCCAGTATTTTATGAATTTTAATGTAATCATATCTTCGAGCATTATAATATATTATCTTAATTTGCAAGGCAGAAGGTCACAAATGAGCACATCCTCAGATTTCGTAGTAAGTCTCCAGTAAAATGGAAGTCCATCAATTATTAGAATGTTAATCTGTTCAAGAAATTCTATTCAACATTTTGAGATGATAATTTTCCACTATGGATGATCCTGTTGCTAGAAAACCCCTAAGCGCCTTTATGACATCATAGTTTATTCTCGCGTCTAAACCATCTATAACAGAATTTACTCAATAGCGAAATTTATTATCACATACCTTACTGGCTGGGACAAGATCTTTGTTTCCGTAATAGTCATTCTTGTCATAAAAGTGTTCATCCAAGTTTTTCCAAAACACATTCACATTAACAGAGAATGACAGGGCGAGAGTAGTGTGGAACCAGAGCGCCGGGATGAATAGAACGTCCCCACGTCTCAAAATACAATCATACCTAGTGGCATTCACAAATCTCGGATATTTTTTCAGGTCAGGGTTATCAATATCCAAAATTTCCGACTTATCGCCATCCAAATACAGAAAAGAAGCATCTGACGGACTGAACAAAGTTACTCTTTTTTCTCCTTGAACTTGTATCAGAAAATTATCCATGACATCATAATGTGTCCACATCTGCATTCCAGAGGAGCCTAATCTTAATACACTGGAGAAAAACTGTTGGTCTCGGAAAAAGCTAGGCAGTTTGACATCGTCAGCTAATCCAGGGAAGTCAATGTTCAAGTTGGCTACTTGCTTTCCCCGCCGCTCATTGCTCAAAGACCTCAAATAATAATACTCGTTACAACTAAAAAACCAATCACCGTCATCTTGGATTTGTTTTGAGGAACGTTTCACCAACTGTTCGAAGGTCAACGTTTTGTAGGAAAAATTTTTTGACAGAAAATCCATTTTTGCCTCGGTGCCAACATGAACTTTGACTAAAGTTGAACCGGATTTATCGATGAGATATTCTGTTGTCCATTTTTCCACGCATGGACCAATGTCAATGCCTTTTAATACTGCTGGTTGTCGTTTCACTTGGATTTCACTCCTAAAGTACTCCCCTGTGACGTCGTGAAAGCTAGGCACCAAATTAGTGTCATACGCCATCATGAAAACTAAGGCCTGGAACAAAAACAAATAATATTTTAAATCAACTGGATGAATCTGTTTGACTACACAATCTTCGAGAATTAAAAATTGTATTGTTTGAAAAAATGTGTTTTCTAAAAAAGGGTACTATTTCTTTTTTAATCTTGGAGAAGTTTGGTAGTCTCTTATAATAATAAGGCCTATTTATTAATAGAAATAGAATATAAATTCAGGCGAAGTGGAATCTTCCCACAAGGGACCAAGGGACTCCCCACCAACAAAAGCCATACGAATTTACTTTTTTTATTAATAGAACATATTGATTTTCTTTATCCATCACTAACTACTATGTTTCATCAAGTTTTCACACTAAAATGAAGACTTGCAAACTAAATTAATTTTGAAAAATATAAAATATTCACTCAGAAGTTCTATTTTGATATTTGAATAATTTTTTCATTTAAAATTTAGTTCGTCATTGAGGATGTTTTGTTTATCATTCGATAAATAATGTCTATAAATTTCGAGCTGCTCTAGTTTATTGAGGTGATATCCTTCTGATTTTTGTGTACAATGTTGAGGTTGGTAGCAATGTTTGTAAATGTGAGTTCTGTTTGAATGAGGTGGGTGGCAAAGGTTGAACCTGAATTATTTTTTAATTCTTTTATGTGTTCATTAAATCCTTTGTTACCTGAGAAATGTTTTAAAAAATAATTCCGTATCACGTTAGGACACCAAGTTGGATCGTCAGTGGTGTCTGTGTGTAAAATTTTGATTTTTTAGCAGTGGCAACACGTGTAAGGCCCAGTCGGTCGCCAAAATATAATATCCTTTGCTTAATGAACACAATGAAAACCAATGCCCGACTTACTCGAACTTCCACTTGGTGTCACAAGGTATTAGCCTACAGCATACTCTGGCTGCCCGTAGTGACATTCACTATTACTGGGATGTCCCCAGGAGACGTCTCCACCGAGCGAGGCCAGTTGAAGGATTTCTGCCGTGAGAAAGCTGTCCTAATGTAAAGAAGATGAATAACGCCGTCTTCAAGAGAACCGTCAGGAAGCTGCAGTGTGACAAGGCTTATTACAGTGTAAAAGAAATTCTTTATTCTTATACAATAAGTACATTATAAAAATGATACCATGAATTATGGGTTATAATTTGGATTTTTACTAAAAGCGGCTACTGGATACTGCCATCTAAATAGTTGTGTTTTGAATTACGACGCCATCGATACAGTGTAGGTAATGGATAAAACAGAAAGTTTTAAAGGTATAAAAAACCGACAGGTGTTGCACACAGGTATTCAGGTCGGCTACTATTGCTGGTGCCCCGACTTGCTTTACACACGGCACCAGCGCACCACTGGTGGCTCTCTAGTGTCCCTGCCGTCCCACTAGCAACCCATAGATCATCAACACGACTTGTTCCACTACACAGACCACACAAGGTTTGAGACGATATTTTTAGTGGTCCATTATTCATAAAAATTAGTTTTCTGGTTTGGGGCCAGCCTTTATGGACGAGGTGTAATATTGAGTGTGTTGAGCAGGACAGTTCGGCAGCGTTAGTGCAGTGCAGCGATTTGTCAACACGTCCGCGAAATTGATGGCGTTACCCTTTGTTGCTCAACATATGCACAACGTATTCATCTTAAGGACTTTACTGTCATATAACAAATTAAAGCTTACACTAGTAGTTCTGTGAACAGTAGACCTCGCGCAGTTATTAACCGCAGCCTCCTCTTATACTGTCCATCAGAGTAAATCCTGTCTGTATGTCGTGTCGGCGAGATATCGGTGTGAAAACGGGTAATGGCTGTTCGGGTTGGTGTATCAAAAATGCTAACATCAAAAGCTAATCTCCTTCAAGACATACCTACTGGCAACAGGACAGCCCGAGTTCAAAGCAGAGAAAGTTCGAGACAATACTATGTTATTTTAGTCATTAATTGCGTTATTGCACGCAATCAATAGTTCATTTAACAGTGCATAAAAATTGCATACAATGAGGCATGCAATTAAAAGTCCACACAGCTGCTCATTATTTACCATGTTACATTGAGATATTGAATTGCATGCGTCATGACATGCAATAATATTTATAATCCACTCGACAGCTGATTTATGATGAATAATTTCAAAGTCTGATTTTTACTCTAATATTGGCGTATGAAGGAGGCTCCTTTTTCATTTTATATTATCCTTGGAATGCAAAATTTCAAAAAATCTTGTAAGTTATATACGTCGACGCGCAATTTAAAAAGGAACATACCTGTCAAATTTCATGAAAATCTATTACCGCGTTTCGCCGTAAATGCGCAACATATAAACATTAAGAGAAATGCCAAACCGTCTTGAATCTTAGAACTCACTTTTGAGACTTTTTTGGGACTTATGATATGTTCTCCTCTCCTAACTAGTCTCAACAAAACTGCAAAGTCAAAAATTTTGTTTAAAACATTCCCTCCAAATTCCTTTGTTAATTGCTCTATTGTTGTAAAAATTGAGATTTCACACTCAACACTAAAGCTGCTACAAAAGGTGTAGGGAAATTCGTAAAAGTGTAAAATTATACATTAAATGAAGATAATTTAATTCTCTATAAGCTCATAATCAATATGGACTTTTCCCATAGATTTTTAAAAAGTTATAAGAGCAAAAATAGAAAAAAATAGGTGGTGAACGTGTTTTTTCCAAAAATGTCACACCTTCAAAATCGGGTATCTCGAAAACTAGAAGAGATATAAAAAATGTTTTAGGATGAATATTGTAGGAAATTATGTAAGCTTTAATTTGTTATGTGTCAGTTAAGTCCTTAAGATACATAGTTTTTGAGTTTTATGCGAGAAATCAAAAAATGGTACCTTTAAACACGCCCACCCCATTAGCACAGGGGGTAGGGCTGGGGACTTTTGATATGTTTACCTCCTTACTACCCTAAACAGAACTGCGGGGTCAAAAATTATCTTCTCAACCTTTCCCTCTATAACCTTTCCTTGACTGGACTACATGTTTTGTTTGATTTCATTTATAATTGTATAGCTTTATTCAATAACTGTAGTATTACTATTATATAACTATGCTTTGTGATATTTTTGTATGTACCTGACAATGTCTATGTATTTGTCAAAATACTGTAGGCCTACTCTCAACAATAAAAAATAAAGAATGATTAATTATGTTCAAGCGGGTCATTCACCTAATCACTATCCGACAATAATAATTTAATCAAACTTCCTCACTCACATTCCAAACTTCATTCACGAATAAATATAGAACATCAAGTCGGACAAAATATCGGATAGCAGGTCTATGGCCCGCTTTACCTTCTAATGCCTCCGCTACGCTCTCGCTGGCAAATGTTCAACCAACGTCTCCGATTGCACTCTCGCGTTCATTGCCATTTGTACGAACGAGAGTGAAGCGCCGGCATCAACAAAACTGCAAAGTCAAACAACAATTTCGTTCTAAACAGGCAAAACATTCCCTAGGATACGGTGATAGGTTTTTCAACCTGAAAATTTCAAACTCAGATTTTTCAAACTCAATTACTGTAACAGTCGTAGGGAAATGAATAATAAATAGTGCAATTATGAATTATATGAATAAAGAAAACTTAATACTCGTATACTCCATAGCATATATGGCTAGTGCATAAACTGCATACTAAAAATGCATACAGTACTCCATAAGCAAATTAGCAGAAAAATAAGCGCAACTTCATTTATGGCAGTCTTATCAGCATGGATTTATTTTTAACCGTTGAAAAGTTTCAAGGCAAAAAATTGGAAGCAAAAGTATTTTCTACAAAAATTTACACTTTCGTCAAGAGTGGATATCTCAAACCTACATAGAAGATATTTATAAAAAAAACATTTGTCAGATGAAAATTTTGTATGGAATAGTCATGTTCAAATGACACATAGGTAATTTTCTTATATACAGTATTTTTAAAACAAAAAAATAACATTACAACCACCACCACCACCACCCTCTTAGCTCATGGGTAGTGGTGGGGAACTTTCTATATGTATGCCTCCTAACTACCCCTAAAACGAAGCTGAGTGATGATCAAATTTGTGCTCTAAACATTTTTTTCTATAACCTCTAATTGACTGACAGGACTATTGTTTAGGAAGAAGATGCATTTTCAAGTCAAAAGTACTAAATATGATTGAAAATGATCTAAGTTACTGTAAAATACATTGTAACATTAATGACTGTACTTTCAATAGATTTTTGTACGAAATTCTTATCAAGTTTTTAACAGTAAATGATTTCACATCAACTTACTAGTCCTTGTATTTACCATAGTCGTACTAGTCCTATTCTTATGACTTATGAAAATATATTATTCAGTTCTGCTCCTATAAAATTATGAGTAGAATGATGGACCATGATGTGTAGCCAATAGAAATATGAATCTTTATTAGGCCTATAAATTACAATATTTTTTTGTAAAAAGGCAAACTACCTAGTTGACAACATTATAAAAAATATGATGATTTTCTAGGCACAACAATAATTATTCTACGAAATAGGTGATAAGAGAAGAAATGCAACATTTTCTAAAAATATACATACAGTATATATCAATAGAAAGAGACTAATAGTATTGAAGTGGTCTTTCCTAAATCTCTAAACAAGAGGCTTTAATATTTCTTTAAATAGTTGCGTGAATATAAAATAGTGATATAAAAGTTAATTTATAAGACTATTTCGATTCTGTTTCCTCACTTCAATAAAATAAACTAAAAGTTAACAATAATGGCAATATTGACATGAAATATATTCATAATTAACAATAATAGTAATAATTGCATTATTGTCTTGAAATCATACGATTTGGCACAGTTGTTTTGATGAAACAACACTAGCATGTAGTTTGATAAAAGTAAAGAAGAGTAAGTTACAAGAATCGCACAAACTTTCGCAAGATTAAAACATTTTTCTAGTACAATTCACAATAATTATTGTGTAAAGTACGAAGAAAACGTATTATGATTCTGATACAAAATCGATGCTACATTGTAATAGAAAGATTCAAAAAATAATTTCTAACATAAAACTCAAAACACAATCAAAATTCTGGAAAAAAGGCCTGCACATTGAATACAGTACTACCGTAGTTATTATATCATAATAATTTTCCAACATACGTTGAACTGAATCGATATGGAAAATAATAAAAATACACAGTAAAACACAGAAGCTTACAAATAGAACTCCATCCACTTGACTTTGGCTATCATTTGTTATTAATCCATCCACTTGACTTTGGTTATCAGTCGCTTATTCTCAAAAATGAGAGGAAACCCGCTTTCATGGATATTTAGTGCTGTCTGTCTAGAAATAAAAAATATTTTTATTAAAACAAAAGAAGAGAGCAAAAAACAGCTACCTATAAACGGTCTTCCAAGTTAACAATGGATTTCACAATAACATTTGAATAATATTACTTCAGAATAAATAACAGTTATCACTACATTATTATTTGTACTTCCTACCTACAAGTTTCAAGAAATTTGAGCATGAGTAACGTTGCCAAAGATCCAAATGAATCATTAATATAAATGGATATTGCGGTTTCAACTGACTTTAACTTTTGTACTTTTGTTACATTAAACGTACAGTTGAAAGTAATATGTCAAGTGAATAAGCAACGTGAACAGTTTTGTTTGTTGGCACCAGTGCACATTTTCGTGCAATATTTACGCCACACTACACTAGAATGTGCCGGTTGTAACGGTCTTCTTGGAGAACTCTTCCATTCCCTACAAAAATAATTAATTTGGGAAATATTTTTGATGGTTTTCTCCCTCAAACTAACCTGGAAATAGATTATATATCTCTCAACTCCGTAGTTGAGCGCTGGAATGTCCGTTAGGGCCTTAATGTCAGCGCTTTCTATGCATGGCCTCCACGTTCCGAATAAAGTTTTACATTGGGATTTGGCCTCATCACAGATAGTGTGAACGTGTCTCCTCTAACAACTGAACATGCTGAATTGAGAAGCTGGTTTGAAGTAGTTACAATATTACTGACGACTGTTTGGAAAGAACTCGGCTTGATGTGTGGTTTGTAAAAAATTATAGTCATATTGAACACCAAGCTTGTCACAAATTGAGACGCGATGCGACGTGACGTGAGTCTTGTAAATGAGTTAATATCATATCATGATCATATATAATGTTCACACATTCTAGCTTCGTCTCAATGTGAACATTATAATTTAACTAACCAAAAAGTATTACCTGTACGATATACAACAAAAAGTCCATGTGATATTAAACTTCTCATGCATTATAATAAATTGTTACAGACTAATAATTTTTCTTACAACTATAAGTGATTTTTCTTGGGACGATATTATTCATGTTGTATTTCATATTCAGTGAGAGAAAAGTGATTAAATTATTAAAACGGGATCTGTAGATCCTGGAATTAAAACTGGAGTCAAATGTATATTATCTTTAATGTGCTTGAAGTCACCATGAATATCATTGCTCAAAATTGAGTTGTAAAGTAAGTTATGACAACTGCATGCTGGATTCATTCTAATTTCTTACAAAAGAAAAATAATTGTTAATATACAAAACAATAGTTGTTATTGTTAATAACATATTTAGACTGGGTAGAACAATATTGTTGTTGATAAGACTGAATTGGAAATTACCTTTGGCGGAATAATATTCTTGCATATTCTGTGTTGTGGCGCTCCTTTACCATTTCCACTCTCACACAATCACTGAATTCTTCAAAAAATAATTTCATTTTTTGCCAACGAGTTGATTTTGGAAAACCTGAAAATTAAGATTACAAAACTCATTACGCCTTCAATTTTCTAGGTTTTTTCCCCATTAGAATAAAATTCCAATACGTGAGTACAACATCTTGAAGTTTTTTTCACAGCAAAACGAGTACAACACATTTCAATTGCTAATAAAATACAAATGAACACAACAGTTTTGAAAATCGTACAAAATTATGTAGCAGCAAAAATTTGAAATTACCCTCTAGCCGCCGAATTGCACCCTGTTATTGGCCAAATGCAAGTGTTAGTTAATTTATTAGTACTGCTTTACCTGTCGAAATGTTACGTTGTGTCAGAAATGGTTTTATCACGGATGAACTTCTATGCTGCTACTAACTTCTGATACTAACCAACCCGTATCACTCCCAATTCTAAATCATTGTTGGATAATGTTGTTTCTAACATCTCCCATGACTCAATTATTTGTAATCCAGTAAAGAGCGATTTATCTGATCACGATGCTCAGTTGACTTCCATTTTAAATACAGACATTGGAAAGCCCAAATATATCTATAAAAGACGTTTTTCAAATGAAAATATTTCACACTTTAATAATCTTTTGCTGCTAGAAGACTGGTCAACTATTTATAATTTGCATGATTTGGATAGACAATGGGAGGTTTTTATGGAAAAGTTGCTCTGTGCTTTCACAATAGCTTTTCCATTGAAGCGCACAAAAGTAAGAGAAAACAAAGTAAAAAACAAGAAGTTAAATAAATCATTGAAGAAGCTTCCTGATGATAATGTTGATCTCTCAATTTTAGTGAGCATTACAAATAACCCTGATTTGAAGCAGCTTTTAAAACAGCGACAAGTTCATTTCAGACAAATTTTGAAACAAGAAAGGAGAATTGATGTAAAGAGAGAAATTGACAGTTCAGATAATATGCAGCGAGCTGTTTGGAATGTGGTTAGAAGAGAGACTTCCGAAGCAGTAGCCAATAAAGGTGTATCCTCTTTTTTAAAAAATGATACAGTCATCAAGTCAAAAAATTCCATTGCCAACATATTAAATGAGTATTTTATAAAATCAGCACAATTCATGAACAGTAACAATGTAGGATTTAGAGTACCCAAGGGCCCCCGAATTCAAACACAGTTTTACCTTCCTTTTGTAAATTATGACGATGTTGTCAAGGCTATTTTATCACTTAAACCGAAAAAGTCACACGGAATTGATGGAATATCAGCCTGGCTGCTACATCGATCCTATTCAAATATTGTTGGACCATTAACCTTTTTAATTAATGAGTCTTTCAGTCAAGGTCATTTCCCTGCAGTTTTCAAGCATTCAAGGATTATTCCGGTTTTCAAAGGGGGTGACAGATGTAGTGAAGAAAATTATCGTCCTGTAGCACTTATACCTACCCTATCAAAGATTCTTGAGAGGATTGTTCATTCCAGGTTGCTATTTCATCTGAATTGTCACAACTTTTTGTCAGGTCAGCAATTTGGATTCAGGCCAAAACGAAGCTCCACAGATGCCATTCTATCTTTTTTAAGCTCTATCATTGATCAAATTGAGCGTCGAGAACCAGCCATAGGATTATTTTGTGATTTATCAAAAGCCTTTGATAGAGTTAATCATAGAACACTCTTACTCAAGCTTGAAATGTGTGGTTTATCACTTTCATGGTTCAAATCATATCTTGAGGACCGGTCTCAGTTTGTTGAGGTGCAGGGAATCAAATCAAAAACCTCCAAGGTCAGCTCAGGGGTACCCCAAGGGTCAATATTGGGCCCTCTACTTTTTCTCATTTATATCAATGACCTGGAATTTGAATTACCGCTTTGCAAGGCTCTGTTCTATGCAGACGACACAACTCTGCTTTTTGGTGGTCAGGGAGAGAGTATTCAGTTGAGAGTGAATAGAGCAGTATTATCTATGAATGATTGGCTATCTGGAAATAGTCTATCATTAAATGTGGTCAAAACTAAATTTCTCCAGTTTCTGACAAAAAATAAGTCACCCTTTCCAATAACCATATCTGTAAATGGTAGGCACATTAGTGAATTGGCTACGTCTAAATTTCTGGGAGTTATTATTGATAAGCATTTCTCTTAGATTCCTCACATCACTGAAGTGTGCAGTAAACTTAGTAAAGTGTGCTTCTCACTGAGAATATTAAAGTCACTGTTAAATAAAAAATATTTACTTCGGTGTTTTACATCGGTGATGATTTATGCAATGGAAGCTTGGGGGTTCTCATCCCATTCCAATGAGGTGTTCAAGATACAAAAGCGTGCTATCCGAATTATAGAAGGCCTTCCAGTATATCATACATGTAGAGGGACTTTTAGCAGACTTGGCATTATGACATTTTACGGTCTTCTCGTTTATCGGTCTGTTATATATATAAGAAGGAATGGTGATCGTTTTACAACTGTAGGAACTAGTCACAATTATTCTACAAGACATGGTACCAATTTGCTACTTCCCCAACATCGTCTTGCCTTGTCTGAAGGGGATATAAATGTCACTGGTATTAAAATTTATAATAAATTACCAGATAGCTTGAAGTCGATTAATAATGATGCTTTGTTCAAAAAAACCTTAAAAAGTTTGTTGTAGAACGAGATTTTTACTCGTTGAATGAGTTTTTGTCTGGCTGACTTTTTCTGACCTTTTATTATGTTAACTAAATACAAAAAACATGTTACCTATGTGTATATATTTGTACTTTGACGACTGCGATATACAGACATTTCTTGTTATTGTATTTATGCAGAAAATAAAGAATTTGAATTTATAAATAATAATAGCCTACTACTGTATTGAAACGATATGGTTGAGTTGTCGCGCTAAGCTATATCAATAAGATAAGTTGAGATCCATGCGCCTGCTACACCCTTTGACTTTCTGACAAACGAAGAGCTGACAAACTTCTCTATCATAGTAATAATAAATATACAATATCCACTAAATCATAATGAATCAGACAATACATTCGACTCAGAAATGTGGGGTAAAACTACTTGAAATATTTTGTTTATAAATTTCATCAAAGAGTATCTTCGCTTTGCTCTAATTTCCTCCAAACTGCAACTCTTCAAAAATCGGCGCCATTTCATCTACAGTGCTGTGGTAGTTCCGCCGATCACCACCAGATAGCAGCACCGGTCTTATTCCTTCAAAGATTGCTTTATTTTAGTGAATTGTAATCTTGACGTTGATTGAAGAATTAAAATACAGAACAGTAGTTTCACAAGTGACTCAAGGCAAGAGCATTTTATATTTTATAGATGTGAGGAATTTTTAACTTTGATATGTCCAATTGTCTTGTTGGAGAGATGGACAGAGTAAATTGTTTTTTATTTTATGAAGCCTAATATACTTTATTGTATTGATCGCAAATGAATACAGTATACCAGTATTCTATTTGCACTTGGTTAGTCTATAATGTGGCTACAAAGGGTGGACCACAAAAGGACACGTCAGGAAATGAATCTAAATCTATGGAGAGCCTATATCATCAGTAACAGCTGATGTTTTATTTTATGTATAATGTATTACTTGAAATAAAGATGAATGACATAAAAATAAATTGACAAAAAAATTAAATCCTATTATAAATGCTATTAAACTTATTAACAAAAATGTATAAATTTACTTAAACTGAATGAACAAAAATATGCATATACTCATTCGATGCGACTTGTCACATGGAATGTATATTTAGTCAGCTGGAGCCAGAAAATTGGCTTTCTGAAACAGGGCGTAGTCGTAGTCCACGTTCAAATTAAATTTCGAAAAACTAGAAAATTGAACACAAAATAAAATAAAGAGAAAATAGTGTAAGGTCTAAGCTAGTTTGATTTATTTAGGGATGTTTCATTTTGTCAAAGAAAAACGTTTCCAATTTTATAGAGATGAGAAAATACAGATTATCATAAAAACTACGCCCCGTTTCGGAAAGCCAATTTTCTGACTCGCAGCTGTTCAAAGTCTAGAACTTGGCTGAATCCCGAGCTCGGAAACCGCCGGTAGTCCAGTCAATATAGACATAAAAAAGGGGGTGTGCTTGCAATTTATATTGTAGTTCTGATTTTTTAATATATTATTTGGGTACATAAGAGAAGTCCAGAACCAATTTCTTCATGCAAAATTTCCTCGTGCTAGATACAGGGTGACCCAAAAACCTCGTAATTTCGGCTCATTTTCCAGTTTTCAGCTATTTCTGCCAAATCTCGTAATCGGACAGAAAACTTTGCTCTCGCCTTTTTTCTAAAATATGAAATTCTGAGTAAAATGAGATCATTCGGATCTCTCTATCTCCAATGAGTACTAAGTTATGATTTTTCAAAAATGAGTGAGATTTGAGGAGAAAATCAATGTTCGATGAATTTTAGATTTTGATCAACAATATCTTTCGATTGTTACCATTTAGATGTATAATTCAAAATCCCTCTGGGCGTATTTTTGTGCTCTACAATCTGAGATCAGGTAGAGCGCTCTATCTCATATAGATTTCCAGGTACAGCTGACAACAATGCTCCTTGTATTGTGAAAAACACCTAATTTTCAGCTTCAACCGTCAACACCAACTACATAGTCTTCACATTGATACTTCGCACAATGACATAAGTTCATAAGATTATGTTCTATGAGAATCACCCGTTAGATGCACTTCATTTCAGTATTTCCTAGTGGAGAGGCGCGCATAAGGACACCTCAAGGATCAAAATTTCAAACACTTACAACTTCTGACACAATGCTCAGATTTCATCGTACTACATTTCATTCTTCTCGACTCGTCAAGGCGGTCCAAAATCATGCATCATAAGTCAAATTCGGTCGAAAAGTGGAAAATTTATTGTTGAGTGTACTAAAGCCCATATTCCAATACACTAAGCATTGTTGTCAGGAGTGTACCTGGAAATCTATATGAGATAGAGCGCTCTACCTGATCTCAGATTGTAGAGCACAAAAATACGCCCAGTGGGATTTTGAATTATACATCTAAATGGTAACAATCGAAAGATATTGTTGATCAAAATCTAAAATTAATCGAAAATTGATTTTCTCTTCAAATTTCACTTTCAATTTTCATTTTTGAAAAATCATAACTCAGTACTCATTGGAGATAGAGAGTACCGGATGATCTCATTTTACGAGATTACGAGATTTGGCAGAAATAGCTGAAAACTGGAAAATGAGCCGAAAATACGAGGTTTTTGGGCCACTCTGTATCTAGCACAAGGAAATTTTGCATGAAGAAATTGGCTCTGGACTTCTCTTATGTACCCAAATAATATATTAAAAAATCAGAACTACAATATAAATTGCATGCACCAATGTATATAGTGACTGGACTACGGCCCCAAGTCTCAAATTTTACACAATGTGGCACAAATATTTGGTAGGCTGGAAGCACAAGTCCCAATTTATTCCATTCATCAGTATCGAGTATATAGAATAGAAAAAGCTAATCTTACCTGAAACAACCAGATATGCCTTTTTTCCTTTGCAATCGTGATCCTCTTCTCGAGCTTGCACAACGCCGCAATTCTTATCCGACTTTTCTCGCCAGAATTTGTGAAGTTCAGACTCCTCATGCAGCTTCCATAGGACACTGGAGCAGAGTAAGTCGACTCTACAAGTTGGACAGAACCTCTCGACCATGGCATCAGTTTTCAACTTGCAATGTGATTCATTTTTGTTGTGTTTCTTCTTTACAATAACTGGTACTCTGATCATACCACAATCACAAGCCTCACAATAGTATCCCTTGAATGCATAGTGTTCAGGCACTGTTGCCAAAATTCCTTTCAGGAATCTGTTGAGGCTTTTCAATTTTTCAGCCACCTTAGCTTCATCTGGTGGATTATTATTAGTATTATAAACGACTGATGCTGTCGTTTCTGCTTCTATCAATCTACTTTTTGGTGGTTTTATCAACGATAATGGCGGCGCAGACGGTGATAGTACAGAAACACCATTGGTCGGTTGTGGATACGTGTAATGTTGGGCACCATATTCGGCTTGGACATGAGCCACATCCTGAACTCGCCCCATGTGGAAAGGGTTGGGAATTGCAGTCACGTATGGTGGATTCTGTAAAAAAAAAATAACTGTGTTATGCATTAAAAATATGATAAAGTGATAAAAATCCAAGCACTCAGCCATTATAAAAGTGGGTAACTTCATATATTTGTATTGAAAATATATAACATGAATATAATTATCTCTACTACACAGAAAAACGTTCTTAAGAAAAACGGCCTTAAGACATTTAGACCATTTCTTATAAACAGGAAAGCATTATTATGACATCAATGTATTTGAATGGCTTAAGATTTGAGTAAAACAATTAGTCATTTCAATCCAGGAAATTTTGAGATTTATTGATAACAAACTAATATTTATTAGACATCACTAATCGTAATTTTATGGTATAATAAGAAAAAGTTGAAAACTTCTATGAGAATAAACAAACATTGAAATAAACAGTATCAATCTACATTACTCAATAAACCGCAGAAAACATAATATTATGCATTGCAAATTAAATACGTATTTAAAATCGATAATCTACGTCAAAAAATCATTTCTAATAATTATGATATTCTATGGTACTGTACTCTGATTAAGCATGAAAGTGTCTTGAAAATAGTGAGTGGAGTGCTGAATTTAGATACTGTATTTTGATCAGTTGTACTCTATGATTGATTTGGTATACTTGATTTTTCGAATCGATTTTTTATAGATGCTACTTTATTAGATAGATGAATGAAGCATATTAGCAAAAAGTAATGAACAACGTCCATTATAGCTTATCTTTTTCTGTAAAATTTGTCATATTATTATTGTAAATAATGTTTAGCATGAAAACTATGGAAGTTTAGAATGTGGAATCTGGTAATTGATCTACTGCTTATAGAATTGAAAATTGAAAGAAGCATTGAATAAGAGAAGACCCACGAAAAAAAATTATCTACTTACCGTGCATTCAGATTCATATTATTATTATTATTATTATTATTATTATTATTATTATTATTATTATCATTACACGTGCTGCCGATATAAAAATATGAACAATTGAACAACGTTTCACAGAAAGATTTATTTGAAAAAGATGAAAATAGTTTTCCAAGTACTCAGTAATTTCATGATTGGACATTATCTGTATGGTACTTAAGTGGCTACAATGATTTGAACTTACTGCATATACTTGAAACTTGCAATAATAAACTTGATAATTGCTTAATAATAGTTGGAAAATAACTTCGTATGAGCTCAGTTATCATAGAATAGACCATTAAAGGATTTTAATTACTTGAACGATGAATCAAACTATTGAGCTATTATACTATTATATTATACTATTGACTCTCTATTATACGCTTTAGTGTCAACATTCTTGTTTGAATTGTAATATTAAGTATAAAAAATAAAATTAAATTTGTATGACTCTTTATTGGTTGGAAGGTCCCACCTGGCCTGAATATACAGAGTATTTCCGATCTCCCTACCAATATTCTAGGGCATTTTTCCTGGGTAAGAAACATACCTCTACGACCATATATTATAATGTACACGTCATTACAGCATCACAATCAATGCCACAACAGGGGACTTTTCGCAATGCATTTTCAACTATACTATGTATATTATAATGTGAACTTCATGCAACGAGTTGAACATTATAATACGGTTTCTGATGCTGGTGGCAATAACATTAAAACACGGTTTCTGATGCTAGCAGCCGGTTTCGGTTTGTCAAGTTTTCACTAAATAAAGTTTTTGACAAGTTTCAATTCGTCAAGATCCCAGTTTATCAAGTTTTTATTGCGTCACGTCTCGTTCTGTCAAGTTTTCATTTCGTAAGGTTTTTTCCATCAAGTGTTTAGTTTGTAAACAGAGTTCTCATCTTGTCAAGTTTTAAATTCTTCAAGTTTTCAGTTTGTCAAGTTCTCATGTCGTTAAGCTTCAAGTTCTTCATATTTTCTGTTCATCAAGTTCACAGTTAATCAAGTTTTCAGTTTGTCTTGTTTTCAGTATTCCAAGTTTACTGTTCACTCTCTCTGAGTAGCTTTTCACCTATTGTTATTTCAATTTTTTCACCATATAGGCTTTATTTATTCCTCACCTCAAAAGGATTCAGCAATATGATACTTTGCTTGAATGGCTGTAGATAAAATAGTGTAAAACGTTTTATATGGTATTTAAAGCACTCGTAAGATGTTTGAATCTTACTCGTGTATTCAAGATCCTTATTATAAAACTGTTGTATAAACTACTATTTCAAACAGAATGAAAGTCCTTTGTTACTCACACAACCGCAATTTTTTTCAGGTTTTTTACTTGTACTATTTTTCTTCTAAATAATGGCTGAAAATACGGAAGTGAAACTTTGCACAAACATTTATTACAACTAGACAAATCTACAAAACAAATATTTACAAATACATAAAATTTCATAGTAATTGAGAAAAACAATATGGCGGCTGTGTGAGTAACAAAGGACATTCGGACAGTTTGAGAATTATATTTAGGTATGTTTCTTACCCAGGAACAATCCCCTAGTATATTTGTAGGGAGTACGGAAACACTCTGTATAATTTGAGTCGTCAACGGGTCTTACAACTGTCCATACTTCAGCCGGGATCGACCACTTAACGAGCCCATCCGATAAAAACGGGAGTAATCTGGCAAATAGCTTTTGTTAGTATCTAAGAACTTTAGACTGCTATGCAATTACTTGTGCTATAGCTATAGCCACTAGATCACGGATCACTCCTATTATAATTGAGTATGAAAGTATATCAATGAAATATAACTAAACCCGGGCTAAGGAGTAACATTGTTCCGTATACATTCATGTATAAACATGATAAATGACTTTAAGAATAAAATGTACTTACTGAATAATGTCCATGACTCGCATACTGTTGATGATGGTACTGTTCAGGCACTAAATGAGGATATAGGCCTGCTTGAGGGTATGCTCGAGAATATGTGCTGCTTGTACAATCCCTTTCATATGAATTCGATTTCTCACTTTTCGAACTTTTAGATCCCATTACGAAAAATCTGAAAATACGTAAATTCTAATTATATTTGCAGAAATATATTTTTATTTTGTGAATAAAGATTTATTTGATATGGAATAAAATAATAGTATACACGGAAAATATTAAAATTACTACAATACACATAGTATGTGCACAATGTGCAGTGCGTAAGTATGCACAATTAATACGTAATCAGCCACTGGTATTACTTACGCTCTATACTCTCTGATCACTACCGATCCCATCATACATTTCAGCATAAAATAAGGAAAGTCTCCGTCTAATTTGCATGTCATTTGTAAGCTATTTTAGATTATTTCAAACTGTTGCATTGTTGTGACAGACTTTAGCCGCATGCCTTGGCATGTACTGCAACTAACCCCAGCGGGGTCCTATCACTAAAGCTGCCATATCTCAGTAAATATTGGTTCAATCTTGAAAAATCAGGTACCAATCGATAGGTAATTAAATGTACTAAAAAACGTAATTTATTTATTTTTTTTAATACCAACGGTTTTTGAGTTATTTAAGAAACAACATTTTGAATGGCCGCCATTTTGTTATATGAATTTGAAAAATTATTTTTTGTAGCTTTTTCTAGATGCTATAAATGATTATGCAAATCTTCAATTTCGTTTGTTTAACCATTATTTAGAAGTGAAAAAATCAAAATGGCCGCTGTGTGAGCAACTGAAGACTTCCGGACAAAAATATTCAAATATGATATTTAGATATGTTTGTTACCCATAAACAATGCCCTAGAGTATTGGTAAGAAGCTCGTAAACATTCTGTATACAGGTTATATAGGTTTTTAATTTATTGTTATCCTCTTGGCTTTTAAACTGTTTTATTATATTAATTCGGAGTTTCACATAGTCATGAAAAATTTAAAAAACTTACTAAAATAAATCGAAATATAGAACATTAAGTTATATAACTTTACCAATTCATAAGAAGATTACTCTAGTTAGTTACCTACAGCACCTAAGTAGTTTAAATTTCCTTATATATGATTATAAAAGTGCGCTACAGTGTAAGTCAAAGCAATCCAAGAATGGTAATGAAATGAAACGAAGTTTACATTGTTATTTCATCTTGATAAGTAAAAGGCTTCAATGACATGCAACGTGAAATCATTTTTTAAACATAATAATGCTATGCAATTCTGAGATGTCTAGGCTTCACTCGCTACACAAAGTAGGCTAATGCATAGAAGCGGCGCTTACATCACACTATCAGTTATTAATAAATAATACTTCACATAGGAATAGTTGCAAAGAACTATGTCTAGAGGAAAGTAGAAAATATTGAATAAAATTGCATTCAAACGATTTTCTTATAGATTCAATAATTATATTGAGAAGTAACTTTTCGGTGGCCTACTTACTCATAAAATATGCAAATTAAAATTCAATATCGTTGCATACAGTAGTTTTAATATTTGAGTCATCAATACCATAATTGGAATTATCGTCTGAGAACGTACAAAACAATATAAAATAATTAATAATTTTATATTGGAGTTGGCGGCTCAATAAAAAATAACGCTCTAAGCTTGAAATATGAATTTAATAATCAAATGAGTTTGAGGAAAACTATGATGGACTCGAAAAATATAATTTGAAACTGAAATAACAGTTTTTGGACTAAGCACATCTATTACCCGCTGATAGATTCTCCGAATTGGATGTTATCGTATCTTATGGAGGAAAAGTGATAGGTAGAATAATGAAAAATGTAAGCGCTCAATGTTCATAAACGAACAGATTTGAATGTATTATCACTCGCATCTGGCTCTGGATATTTTAGATAATCTACTAAGTTGATGTCAAGAATATTTTGTCGACTGAAATGAGTGATATGTCATTAGAAGCTTGATTCGCAAACTGCCACGTAAGTGGTAGTGGCAGAATGGTAATGGAGGGATTTGCACCAACTGTTTTTAATTAGCCACTTGAGCCAAAATTGGCATCTTACTTGGTACAACCAGAGGCAAATATAGTAGGCCTATCATTTTATGTGTTGCAGCTTAGTGAGCGTATTCTGTCTTTCATCCTAACTGCGCCGCTATGCAACCGTAATCTATGAGACTTATTGCCACTACTCCCGTGTTTCGATGGACACATTAAGCCGCCGGTCCCGGCTGCCTTAAATGCAGTCGTTAGGTCATGTCAGAGGCCCTGAAATTGATCAGTTGCGATCCGAAAACTCTGACACCAGACCACAAGATATTTAGTTGGGGTACAGAAGGCGGCAAAATGATTGAACTTTATTAAATGCAACGATACACATTTAATAATGCTATAGTGAGGTCCACATTATAATAGCAGTGGAGAAAGATAGGAGAAAAACTTTGCCGATCCTCTGTTTTGTCAATGCCTTCAATAGACGGTAGCTGATACAGGTTTATTGATGTAATATTAACGGTTCATTCTCGTTTAAAATAATCAATTATATTTTATTAAGAAAAAAATTATATTTTTCAATAATTTAATAATGAATTTTCATGATTAAGATAAAATATTTTGTTAATTAATCATTGATTTCACATTGTTAAAAGACGATCTGGCAACAGAGCAAAGCGAGAAAGCGATAGCGCTATCCGCTTTGTTGAATGATAGACAAGGATAGCGATACCATTGCTAATTAAACACTGCCAATATAACATGGACCTCACTATAGAAGATCCCATTTTTTTTAAACTTGAGAGCTTTAATAACATGATAGAGAAGAAAACTTTATTTATGTTAATATTGTACTTGAATTTACATTTAATTAGCAATAGTGTTCAGTTTTTGAATCATGTTCCCAGGAATCTCGTTAATAAACCTCTTATAAACAATGCAATCATTCTCTTAGTTCAAATTCAAAGAACTTTAGTGTATGATGATGTTTCTGGTAGCATTCAGGTTCTATTTTGTTCTTGTGAATGAATTGGTCTTAGAACTCTTTACAAGTATAATTGCTTGTCTCAATCTCCACCTTTTTCATACTAATTCATACGGTCACATCATGAATAATGTGAGTGTTTCCAAACCTCCAAAATCTGTTGTTTTGGCTGTTTATGCATCCATTCAAATGTATCAATGACTCACCAGAGTAGAGAACATAATTTAAGACCTTGGCAATAGTGTGGATAACACTTTGGAAAACATTGACAGTTAGGCCCTATTAAGTTCTTTTCTCTGTCAATTTCATGAACGTTCTTAAAATTTCAGAGGAGCACTTCGGCTGCAGTTTAGTATAAGGGCCACGGAATCCAGCATTGAGACTACATGGATCGAAAGGGGGGTTAAGACGAGTTCAACCGTGGCCCACAAGGATTAAGGCTGTTCCGTACACTTTTTTATTATTTAAATTGGATAATCTTTTTCAATATAATTGTTAAGATCATTATACGAGTGAAAAAAGTGGCAAATGAAATTTTTCAGTGGTCTAATAAGCGAGTTATGGGTTGTTGAAGTGCTAACTTTCCAAATTCCGTTTTCTCTCCAGATCATAAACGGTTTCGACTATACGTATTATTAGAACTTTTCATAAAAATTAAAAAAATGTATCTTTTCAAACTAAAACATTTTATTCCCCATATCGTTCATAAATAAAAAAGTAACATTTTTTGTAAATTCGATAACTTTTTTATTTTGGCATTAATTAAAAAAATTCTTTCGGGACTGTATCTTAGGAAGTGACTATTATTTGACTGGACTATTTTAAAATAGCACAATGTTATGTACAATTTGATGAGGAATCCAATAACAGTTTCAAGTTTGTAACTTCAGTATTTTTTTGGAATATTGCAAAAAAGTGCAAATTTTTGCTTTAAAAGAGGTTAACTTGTTTACATGGTGATTGATAAGTATTTTTTTCAAATTAAAATTCTTTATTTGCCATAATACAATACATTTTTTTTCAAAACAAAAACACCATTACAAACTGAATTTAAACATTAACATGAAATAAATAACAATTCTTCTCAAAATTAGCTTATAGGCGTTGCCAGCAAAACCAGAGGTTTGTGTGCGGCAACGAGTATCAATCTTACAAATCTTAACTTACAAAATTAATAAACCATTTAATCGATATATCAATATTGAAAGAAATAAATTGAATAAAAATAAATAATAAACAAAAGGAGTGCTTTATTAAAGAGATGGCTGTAGGAAAAAACACCTAAATTAAAACTAAAAAAACTATATGGAGGTGACAAAAGACAAGGAGATCAACTTTGAAAGAGGTGAGATACATTAACAGATTTTATCCATTCAACTATATTTCTTATGGATGACTTAGTAATATGTTTTGCTAGGAAGTGTTGAGGTACCAAGTTACTAAGTTTATTGCTGATGTAAGTGAATTGTCTTCGGAAGTCAGTTCTATTTATAATATAGTTCGGTTGCGCTCGGAAGTTGTATGACATCATGTATGGTTTAAATAGAAAAATTATTTGTTTACTAGTCATTAAAGAAAGTTATTGGGCATCAAACGTAGAAGTCTGTGTTTTTCTACTTAGATTTTTTGCATATTTCAACTTTTTTCTCAAAAACTACTCATACTACAGCTTCCAGACTAGTTTTATTCAATTTTTCAGATATTTTTCCATATGAATAAAGCATAAGTTTCTCAAGAACTAGTCCCCAAACAATTCAGCATCGGCGTATTTCATCAGAGGAACTGAATTCCGGGCGAAATCTTTCACTCTGTATAGCTCGCTAATGAAGCGTTTATGGATATATGTTTATAAGAACTTTTCTTCTTATTTTTACCTCTACTATCACGTATTTAATTATTTAACCATAATAATGAATCAACCTGTATAGAGCTGCGTTTAGCACGGGGAACTCAACAAACAGAAGATTTGTTGGGTAGCGTCTGGGACGGCCAAGAGCGGCTTTTATTTCATGTCTTTGCAATACGAGAATCTTGTTCATGTGCGTATCCAAGGCACCACCCCACACCCTGATCCCATACTGAAAAATTGACTTTGCATATGCCGAGTACACCAATTTCACTATATTCGCATCCCCGAGACCGCTCAATTTATGAAACTTATATATGACATGTCTCAATCTTCTACACAGACTATCAATGTGAGCATTCCACTTCAGATGACAGTCGAACGTAACGCCTAAATATTTAATTACATTCACTTTTTCTAACAAGCTGCAACCACAGTCCTCGTGCCTCACCCGTTGATATGCATAATAGGCGCAGTCAGGGGAGTGAATTTTAATACCCGTATGTGACCCGTTTTAACTATTAAATTTTGTAGAATGATAAAAGTGTAAATGAAAGGTCTGAAGAGAAAATGTTCTGCCACTTGATAGCTTAAACTCAATTATTTTCGAGATACGGTATTTGAAAAAAAGAAAGTTTGCACACTCTATATTTTTCAATTATTATTTAATTTTTTGCTATTTTCAGAGGGAACTAAATCTATTCTATATTATGCATGGTTATGCCAGGTTTGGCATTGTTATAGGTATTATTAGGTTACGTATAGGGCGTGGTTAGGTTAGGTTAGGTTTGGCAGGATTATGCTTGGTTAGGTTGATTAATAATTATGCTAGATTGGTGATGTCAAAATTTATTACAATTTTTTTTCCTTCGGAATTCATCATTCTACAAATTTAATATACTTTAAAATGCCTATTAATCACTATGTAAACAAGGTAGCCTAACCCCTTTTAAAGCAAAAAATATGCACTTTTTTGTAATATCTCATAAACTACCGGTACTAAAGTTACAAACTTGAAAGCGGTTTTATTGGATTCCTCGTCGTCAAATTTAACATAATATTTCACTATTTTACACCTACGGTATTGTAGCAAAAAAAAGTTATTAAAAATATTAATAAAAAATATTTAAACTTTTCGCCATGTTAGTTCAGCTAATCCTTCAAAATCAACAACAATTTTTGATACAGTTATGGTTGAAATTAATCTACCCAATCGATCTATATAGACACGGAGGGGATAACACGGAATAGACGTTTGCCTGGTTGCACAACAGCTGGTTAAATATTTTAACCATGATTAATTTTAGTCAGAGAAGGCGTTTTTGAAAAGACGGCTTCTCTGATTGGTTCTCGTGGAATTATATTCTCGTGGTTAAAATTTAACCGGCTGTTGTGCAACCGGCACAAAGTATGATAATTTTTTTCTGTGACGTAGATCTCAATTCTCAATGCTGGATTCCGCGGCTTATTAAAGTGCCCCCAAAACTTCTACCATGATTACATTCCGATTACAGAATAGGCTACAGTATTGTATTTTTATTTTGTACTCTGTGATTCTGATGCTATAATCCATCTCAAATAAAGTTATTTTTTAGTCTCAAGTAAAGATAGGTCTTTTGCCGATAAAAACATTGTTATTTCCAGTGAACAAAATTTTTCGGTCTGTTGTTTTATTTATTAGTATTGCAAATAAGAAATTTAAATTTGATATAAAAATGATTGTTTTGTGTAATATTTTACACTGGTAGATGAGATTTAAGTTTACCTTTTCATACATTTTTTGCAGTACTTAGTTTACAGCTTCCAATACGGTATCAGTACTTAAAACCGAAGTTAAGGTAATCTATCTTATGAGAGAATGTTTAAAAAAATTAGGTTATAAAAGATAAAAGGCTAATACTTACATCTTAGCTAAACAAAATATAGAGTTATTACTAACTGTAGACTATAACTTTAAAAAACTTCACTTGTCTTACTATCTTATTATTTTTTATCGGAAGTGGGAGAACGCTTGCGGCTTCAAAATATTTTCAGAGTACTTCAACAGGAGAAGGACATCAGCAAAAGCTAAACTGAAAACTTGTGCAAACAACGATTAAATTTAAAAATAACAACTGCTTTCTGCTTTGTTTACATTTTTTAGCATGAAACACAGACATGAGATTTCACCATTTCACTGAAACTGAAAAGTGGAAGGGATATGGAATATCCAGTGTTGCCAATACCATTAATATCAATACAGTAATGTCAACTACATAATTTTTCCCTGTGCACTTGTAGTTGACAAATCGCACCCATAGAATGAGCCAGTAGTGTCGTTATAAAAACACTTTAAAAAGTTTGCGCGCTATTTTTTAATTAGACGGAGTAAGGAAATTCCGTAGCTCACAGATAACAAGTCCAAGAACTTTCTTTTAAAACATTTTTATTTTTCTAAGACTCATCTAGAATTCTTTAAAATCTTAGATTCTTTTATATGATTCTATTCATAGACTAGTTATTTGAATCGGTCTTTCTTATTTCTTATAAAAGATCCAAGAATGATACGTTATACAGTATCAGTAACCTTGCAAACATGGTTGTATTCAAAACCAAAGCCAAACATCAATTTTTATTTAACTTATTGATGATTTATTTTAACATTGTAGCAAAACGTTTTCGAGGTTTTTATAGAAAAATTTTCATAATTATTCAAGAGAACTCAATTACTGATGAGTGTGATAAATTTATATAGGAATAATGTATCAACAATATTCGGTAGGATAGGAAGCTTGCAGCTTCTCACTGACTTTTTTGATTACCAGTTAATTCAGAGTACGGTATATTTATGACATTGTATGATATATCATAGATTAAGAATACACAATATTATCTTTGATATAAAATATGTTTGTAATATTCAGATATATAACACGTTCAGTTTTGAATAATTTGAACAGATAATACTCAAATAAATGTATTGCAATTAATTTTCAAAGATGAATCAAATTATTAAACTTTAATGATTTTGATTGTCTATATCATTTTTTTCAAATCATTCAGATAAAACATAATTTTCAGTATAAATCATTTTGTATCATACGATTCAAACAGACAATAATATAAACTTACTAGCCGTCAGGCTCGCTTCGCTCGCCATATCCGTCTAGCCAGGGGGCTCCGCCACCTGGACCCCCGACTGGATCGTCCAAGAATGAGATCAGCAGGCTCGCTTCGCTCGCCTGCATTTTTTCATTTTTATCATATTATATTAGGACAATCCAGTCGGGGGTCCAGACTAAACGTCTGGCTGAACAGATATGGCGAGCGAAGCGAGCCTGACGGCTAGTAATATAATATTCCCAGGATTGAAGTAGCAGTGCCCAATCAATTTTTTCGCGATAAATGCATTTAAATCTTCAACTTGGTGCCAACCTAACAAAATCAACTCAACTTAATGCCAACCTGACAAAATTATTAATTTAGTTGCCAGTGAACAAAATTTTTCGGTCTGTTGTTTTATTTATTAGTATTGCAAATAAGAAATTTAAATTTGATATAAAAATGATTGTTTTGTGTAATATTTTACACTGGTAGATGAGATTTAAGTTTACCTTTTCATACATTTTTTGCAGTACTTAGTTTACAGCTTCCAATACGGAATCAGTACTTAAAACCGAAGTTAAGGTAATCTATCTTATGAGAGAATGTTTAAAAAAATTAGGTTATAAAAGATAAAAGGCTAATACTCACATCTTAGCTAAACAAAATATAGAGTTATTACTAACTGTAGACTATAACTTTAAAAAACTTCACTTGTCTTCCAAACTATCTTATTTTTTTTTATCGGAGGTGGGAGAACGCTTGCGGCTTCAAAATATTTTCAGAGTACTTCAACAGGAGAAGGACATCAGCAAAAGCTAAACTGAAAACTTGTGCAAACAACGATTAAATTTAAAAATAACAACTGCTTTCTGCTTTGTTTACATTTTTTAGCATGAAACACAGACATGAGATTTCACAATTTCACTGAAAAGTGGAAGGGATATGGAATATCCAGTGTTGCCAATACCATTAATATCAATACAGTAATGTCAACTACATAATTTTTCCCTGTGCACTTGTAGTTGACAAATCGCACCCATAGAATGAGCCAGTAGTGTCGTTATAAAAACACTTTAAAAAGTTTGCGCGCTATTTTTTAATTAGACGGAGTAAGGAAATTCCGTAACTCACAGATAACAAGTTCAAGAACTTTCTTTTAAAACATTTTTATTTTTCTAAGACTCATCTAGAATTCTTTAAAATCTTAGATTCTTTTATATGATTCTATTCATAGACTAGTTATTTGAATCGGTCTTTCTTATTTCTTATAAAAGATCCAATACAGTATCAGTAACCTTGCAAACATGGTTGTATTCAAAACCAAAGCCAAACATCAATTTTTATTTAACTTATTGATGATTTATTTTAACATTGTAGCAAAACGTTTTCGAGGTTTTTATAGAAAAATTTTCATAATTATTCAAGAGAACTCAATTACTGATGAGTGTGATAAATTTATATAGGAATAATGTATGAACCATCCTCGGTGAATCGAGAATCTATATGCAAAATTTAAAGTTAAATCAGTCCAGTAGTTCAGACGTGATGATGCGTCATCTTTGACATTCTTGAATTTCCTATCCCTTACGTATATTAGCAAATAATTTTCTTTATTATATTATAGATTACCTAGATATATAAATCTCTAGATTTCCTTTTAAAATCTCACTATAGCCTACCTTAATCAGTCAGCTATTACTTCTCATTTCAAATTGTATCGAAGCATGCATAGTTGAGGTTGGAGAGTAGAAGTACAGTATCAGTTATTTATGCTGCAAAACTGGATTGTTATCATGTTTATTCAACTGCGACAAGCAATAAAATGAATAAAAAGACTCTCCACTGCATATGAATAAGTTGTTAACTGCAAACAACTCCATAAATCCGTCAACAGAGAATAAATGTGAGTTGGGAATCAGATGAAAAACGGCGATTAGAAAAGTTGGAATAAGTGCGTGAACAAGTCCACAGAATCGACAATCTGTTTAATTGATTGCACCTATATAGGTGTTTGCTGTAGTTTAAAGTTCAAGCTGAGTTCTTGGAGTTAGCGTGCAGGGTTGAACATTGTGAGTTGGGCAAAGGCGATACATTACATATTCCAAGCCCTGGGAATGTGTAGAACAGCCTGCCTGTACAGCCTCCTCAGTGGATGAAGTTGTACGCTGTGCATCCACAGATGCTTATCAACGTCTGCATTTCCTCTACGCTCTACGCAAATAAAAATTACTCTCTAGAACCAGCTTTCCTCAGCACAGGAATAATATATAAGGCTTCCACTAGCGTTCAACAACCTTTGGTTTGATTTGCATGCCGCATGCAAGTTTTTTCCTGCAATGACTCTCATTTAAATACTGAAAAAACTGATGATTAAATTTAGGAAAGGTTAGTGAATGCCTCAAAACAACTGGATATCCAACTATAAAATATGAAACTGATCAAAGCATCATTTACAAAACTGAAAATAGCAAAATAACTTCAAGCTAGTAGAAAACTCGTTTGGTAGTAGCCTACATTTAGTAGAACTACAATTAATATTATTGAAAGGTGAATCTAAATATATAGAGAGTACGCTTGATACAATAGAACATACAAATAATCCACTTTGACACATTATATTATGATTTGATCTCTCAATACTAGAATATGTAATACATAATATTATGGAAGAGCAAATCATCTTGCAAAGACTCTGCTAGAAAGTGTCAGTTTTTAAAAATCCAAAAATTCAAAGTGAGTCATTTCAAAGATGTTAACCCACAATGTCATCTTAATAACACGTTTCCTTATGTTAATTCTCGTATCTTTTGATACGTAGTAGGCAGGCCTTCTTGCAATATGAGAAGAGGTAAATTCTATCATGATCCAGGAGATCCACTATTCAATACAGAAATATGCTTCAGTCAGAGCTACAAATATTCCTAATTCATGGATGTGGTTTGCAACTCATAGACTACTCGTATTCTGGAGTTTATATGTACTTTACTTCTATACAAATAAATGAGTAATTATTTCGACCCTTTACTTATAGTCATAGGCGTAAATTGGGGGGGGGGGGCACGGGTGGGGCAGTTGCCCACCTCCAAATGTTTACATTGCCCCCCCCCCCAATGTAATTGTTTTGTTTAAATGAACAATTTCTATCATGAATGAATGAAATGAAATCCTGTTAGACGCTATTAGGCTACACTACTGTCACCTAGTTAACTATTAATTGAAGGAGAAAGGGTATTTAAGGAGGTTAGATTTTTTATTTTAAATAGCAATGATATGCTGGAAGTGACTGAATGCCTGAGTCTCTTCAATTTTATTGAGCGGTCATACAAACGACATGCTGTGTTTGAGAGAATCCGTAAGAGTCACAGTCTTTTGTGGGGGGTACTTTGACAATTGAATCATTAATAAGTGACACAAGATGGAAGGTACTGTAGAATTGAAGCAGTGCGCTCTGTAATCGACAACTTTGACACAACAATTAAAACTCTGACTGAAATAGCTTCCGTCGATGTAAACCCTGCTGTAGGGGGTGAAGCCAATGCTCTCCTCAAGAGGATGGAAGATTTCCATTTTGTATTCACTCTTCTCTTTCTTATAAGAGTACTCACCCAATGTGATATTCTATCTAAGACATTACAGTCCAGCAAAATAAACTATGCCACTGTTAAGGATTTAGCTCACAGTACCATTGCTATTTTAAAGTCTTTCAGAACTGATGAGTTTTTCATACAACTGTGGACCCACTGCCAGCAAGTATCTGAAAGCTGTAACTTCAGCCCACCAGCAGTTCCACGGCTCAGTAGGGTCCCACAAAAATTGGGGGGTGGCTCCAAAGCTCCATATGAATCAGTGGAACAGTTTTATAAAGTGACAATATTGTGAACCCTGTTGTGGACATTCTAAATTCAGAGTCATTGAAGCACTTTTGAAGAAAATAATAATTTGGATATTCTGAACTGCCTTTCCTCGTTATTGTATGCAAACCATAGCAATGCTGTTCACATCAACAAAGTCTCCAAATTCTATGATCTTGATACCCAGTAACCCAGAAACTTACTGCTGAACTCCAGTGCCTTTATACAATTGAAAAAGTGAATCAACATACTTCGTTTGAAGTTAGAGTGTCAGTCATCACCACTGGAAACTTTGAAGAGGCATTTCCAACAGTGTTTTATCTTTTCAGACTATTTTTGACAGTACCAAATAGTTCAGCCTCCTGTAAACGATCATTTTCCTGCTTAAGAAGACTGAAATCATTCTGCAGAAATACTACAGGTCAATATAGGTTATCTACATCAGGAATTTTGGCAATATTGAATACATGTAGACTTAGAAAAAGTAGTTGAAGAATTTTCAATAAAAACCAGAAGATTTCAACTGAAGAAAATAATAACAGTTCACATTAAGAGAGCGCCGGACTTGGCTTTGGTGAAGAAGAAACCGTAGTTTTATTCAAATGACATTAACTCTGTAAATATGTAAAGATAGATTCTGTAAATATATAAGTAATGATTTATTATAATATTCAATTCAAGTTGAAACTGAGCAAATTATTACTTTCCTTGCCCTACTACCATAGGTAAGGAAAGTATTGCTTTCCAAAAAAAATTAAGGTACCCCAATTTCAAGTTTTCTATACGTTTCAAGGTCCCCTGAGTCCAAAAACATGATTTTTGGGTATTGGTCTGTGTGTGTGTATGTGTGTGTGTGTGTGTGGGTGTATGTGTGTATGTCTGTGAACACGATAACTCCATTCCTAATTAACCGATTGACTTGAAATTTTAAACTTAAGGTCCTTCTACCATGATTTCCCGACAATAAGAAATTCAATAAAATTCAATTCAAAATGGCGGAAAAAATGGCGGATAATTACTAAAAAACCATGTTTTTCACGTTTTTCTCGAAAATGGCTCTAACGATTTTCTTCAAATTTATACCATGGATAGCTATTTATAGGCCCTATCAACTGGCATAAGTCTCATTTCAGGGAAAATTTTAGGAGCTCCGTAATATTCTTGAGAAAAATGGCGGATAATGACTAAAAAGCCATGTTTTTCATGGTTTTCTCGAAAACGGCTCTAAAGATTTTCTTCAAATTATACCGTGGATAGGTAGAGCAGTTTATAAAAAGAACACAGTCATAGTCAAGATATTTCATCTGTAGAACAGCTGTTTTGACGAATTTCCAAAAAATCATCGAATTTCACAATTTACATAAAGGAAAAAGTACTCTGAAAACAATTGTATATACACATATACAGTAGTCTGATCGTAGTTGCAAATATGTTGCCGTCAATCGTCATTATGTTATTCCCCTAAATTATTCTTGTTTGATAATGAGGCTTATAGTTCAATGAGCAAGGAAAGTTGTGTGAGTGTACCACACCAGATTTTTTTTGTTATTTATCATAATCTTGATCATTTGACTAGCTCTCAGATTTTGCATTAGCATGCTAAATAGGCTACACTTGATTAATATGTTTCACAAACAATACATCTTAATGAATAAGATTCGAATAGTTTCACCAAAAGGGAACCCATGTATCGTTACCCCCCAGGCCCCCTGTAGTTTGCCCCCCCCCCAATGAAAATCTTGAATTCACGCCTATGCTTATAGTTTATAAGGTTAGATGTGTAATAGGTACTAGTGTGTAGGCAACTAACTACAAAATCGAGGAAACGAGGCAATACAGTGATGACGACTCGTTGGAGTGCTGATGGGAGTCGAGTCGTAACGATAATGGAGTCATTACAAGGGACATTATAATTCTCATGAGTTCGTTCAACCGATTTGATGGCGACAGACGCAATCTTGACGCTCGATCGAAACGATGAGTGATCATGATGATCGTTGATCATTGAGTTGATGTGATGGTTGCAGGAAGAAGGCTCAAAAGTTGAAGCGGCTGGCCTGGAGGAAGCCTAACCTAACATGTTGATAATGGCTCTATCTGGTGGCGAGGTTCCTAGAACCGCCAACCAAGGTCGCCGAGTCCAACGAAATAAAGACATCAGCGCGGGTCGACAGGTGGCGTCTCACGGCTCCGGCGCGCACCATCCCCGGGATAAAGCTCACTCTTCCACTCTTCGGATCAGCCGAAAATGAGCTTCTTCGCCAAGTCCCGTTTGTTCTTCCTCCGCTTCACCCTTCTTCCCTCTTTTGTTTCTCCTTCTTCTTCCGCCTCACTCTGTGCTTCGCCGCGCCAAAGCGAGCAATTAAGTTCTTCTGCAACTTGGCATTCAAACAGGCAGGATTGACTAAGTATATGCTGTTTAATTTAATAACAACAAACTTATAGAAGTGAATAACAAACTTTAAAAGGGTTGATGATTGCTTTAAAAGCAAACAATGATTGGCAAACTGTAAAAAGACTGAATTGTAAAAAGATCAGATGAGACATGAAAGTTTGTCACATCAGCTCCTCATTCATTAGAATAACGAGACTTTTGCTAAGACTACAAGTTTATGCAACTAGTAATGTGCATTCATTTAAAATAAATAAAACTTAGATGAAGTATTGATAAACTTTACGCAAAAAAATACAAAGAAATAGCAGATAAACTGCATAAATGGTGACATGATCAGTTCAAAGGCGAATAATGATTGGATGGTAAACTGAAGGAGAGACTGAATTATGAAGAGTAATCAGATGAGAATGAAACTTGAATTTATTGCAATTTTATTAAATATTTGGAGGTTGTGAAATTTTAAGCCTTTTTCAATTGGGATGCACTATTTTCTATCAACAACAACTTTAAACTACTCCTTATCTAATTCATTAAAAGTCCAAAAAGGTAATAATTTTCAAATTTCCTCTCCTAAAAGAGAATCCTCTTTTATCTATATTTTTGCTATCTATTATTTCATCTATATTGACGAAAAACCATTCCTAAATTGGATGTTTTAAGAAAAATCATCGGATTCTACCGGACTGAACCGGGCTGTAGGGAGCTATTGCTAAAGTGAGGTGCACGTGACCACAATGGAAGTAGAGAAAGATAGGAAAACACCGTTGCCGATTCTCTGCCTTGTCTTCACTGCAATCTCTAGAGTCTAGAGGATAGCTGATACCTGTATATTTGATGTAATATTGACTGTTCATTCTTGTTTAAAGTAATCAATTGTATTTTATTCGTCGAAGAAATATATTTTTCAATGATTTAATAATATATTCACATAATTAAAAAAAAAATTTCGAGGGTGATGCCCACATGAGCTCTAGACTTATACTTGGGTAATGCGGCGGATGATAATAAGAGATAAATATACCTATAGTTTTAGGTGGCTCTATATTTCCACATTATTGAAAAACGATCTGACAACGTTGCGAAGATGGAAAAGGATAGCTCTGCTCCGTTGCGGAGAAAAGAAGGAGATCTGCTTTGTCGAATGATAGACAAGAATAGCAACACCAATGTTAATCAAGTACTGGCATTTTATTGTGGTGCTCACTATAGTAGGCCTACATCGGGAGAAGAGTTCTGGTTTTCATTGTTGACAATGCTGTACCTCAGAGCTAGAGGAGCGTAAGTACATTCTTTGACAAAATAATGTTTTTAGTGGGTCTTGTTCAGTTTTTCGAACTCTATACATTCAAGATAACGTAAATCCTCTGCAGTTGATTGTTTTTAAGATAGTCGAAGCTGGAAGAGCGTAAGTCCAGTAAGCACTGAAACTGAAAAAACGTGAGTCCAATAATTCATTGAAAGGAAGTGTAATGCTGATTCGACTTACTGTACGCTCTTTTAGCCCCGGCTGAGAGTGTAATACTTTTTGGTCTCTCTTGTAAAATCAGCCGTTTGAGACTTACGCCCTTCTAACACTGAGGTACATTATGGTTTTCAAATGGCAGCCAGAGCTCTTCTTCTGGTCAAGTTACTAAAAATTAATGCCTCATGTTGGTAATATTGCAATAATAATCACTTGAGCACTTGGGCCTTTGATTATTTGTATTATGACTGCTGAAAGTTGCGCCAGAACACAATGATGAATTTATATTTATGCAATAATTCTGTTCTTGCAACCACTAACCAGTGTTTATCATAAAAAAACTATTTGAAAAACAGTGGTTTACAGTTTATTAGTTGTGTTGTTCACTTTGCTTCGATGCATTTCTCATCATTCACGTAATCCATTATAAATTGTGATGTTTTGTTGATGGTATTGAAGTGTATGCAGTTACCGATTTACCCTTTATGAGTCTTTCTTCATCCATGTCCAATTATTTATTGCATTTAATTCAACAGTTGAGGGTTGTAGTCCAGTCAAATGGTCGTTTTTCAGGAAACAGCCCCGAAAGAATTCTTCTCAACGGTTCTATATGTATTTTGGGGCGCTGAATTCGAATCTAAAATTTTCTGACACGCCAGAGGGCGGCTTCACCCCCAAAACCCCCACTAAAATCTCGGACTTTTTTTAATTTTTCCATTTAATCTCGAAAACTTCGAGTTTTTGAAGAAAAATCATTCCCTACAAAATTAAAGATAATAAAATTTCCAATAAATTGAGTGGTCGTGCAGGATTCTACCATTTTTGGTTCCGGAGCTACGAATTTTCATTTAAGGGGTTTTCAAAATAAGGTAAACCTACCACTTCTACCCTATACAATTTAGATATTTTCCTAGAATAGATGAAAAACCACACATCACGTGAAAGAACAATCAATTCTGAACAGGATTCCTTAGGAATTTTCGAATTTAGTAGTGGGGGAGGGGGAATACACACAAAAATAGAAAATCACAGACGTATACTTTGTCTGTGAGACGTTGATATATAGTAGTACTAACGGAAGTATTTCCCTTCAATGTAAATTGCGCTCTTTCAAGAATTTTAAGTTCCAAAAATAATGGGAAAGATCTAGTTATTGATTTGATAAGCTCACTATAAAACCATAACTTTGAACTTATTATTATAGCATGTAATCAGACATGTTTCAGTCATATACATGAACATTTCATAGCAGAATGAGAATGACTATAAAAAAGTGAATGTGACAATTTCAGAGAAACATTTTTTGATGCTTTACTGATTTTAATAGTAATAAGAAATATCTGTATTTGCCAGATTCGTTGAAAATGATCTAATATCGAGATTTGAATTTGAAAGACAGATGTCTGAGAGACGTTGGATAGTAATCAAGGGTTAATGAGTCTGCATTTCCCTCTTCTACTCTTGTTCTTGTGTAAAATCTTCAGATTATAATATTATGAAGTCTTAATAATCTTCACACTATCATAGAGATCTTGTATATTTGATTTTCCAGTCATCAATTTTTTTCTGAAAATAATCGTCAAGGGGGATTGACTCATATTAATTAAATTTAAGTTGAATTTGAAGAACGGAAGCATTTGATTTGAACCTTGACCAAACCTTCATCTGATACTTTGTAAATGGTGCTGAGACTACAAAGTAACATTTCTCATGTGAATGAATTTCACAATCTAATATTGACGTAGCAAATGTGATGAGGAATAAGTGGTAGATTTGTTCAATCTGTTGATTGGTTCGACAAGTGCACATTTGATTTGATGCTAGTGTTTTGTCCCCAATTATTTTGACTTTTCAGTATTAAGCCTAAAAATCTCATCTACAGATTTTAGATTGATCAACTACAGATTGGTGCAATGAATTTATTCGATAAAGTTGTGGAATAAATGGAGAAAGACACTGAAGCGATTACAAAACTTTGGAATTTTTCATGTAGGCTTACAATATATTATTAGTCCACTCAATATAGACATAGAAAGGGGATGTGCTTGCAATAATTCATATTGTAGTTCTGATTTTTTAATATATTATTTGGGTACATAAGAGAAGTCCAGAACCAATTTCTTCATGCAAAATTTCCTTGTGCTAGATACAGAGTGGCCCAAAAACCTCGTATTTTCGGCTCATTTCCCAGTTTTCAGCTATTTCTGCCAAATCTAGTAATCAGACAGAAGAATTTGCTCTTGCCTTTTTTTTAGATTATGAAATGTTTAATAAAATGAGATCATTCGGAACTCTCTATCTCCAATGAGTACTGAGTTATGGTTTTTCAAAAATGGGTGAAATTTGAAGAAAAAAATCAATTTTGATGAATTTTAGTTTTTTGATCTATAATATCTTCTGATTGTTACCATTCAGATGTATAATTCAAAATCCCTCTGGGCGTATTTTTGAACTCAACTGCCTGAAATCCATCTTGAATCACTTTTCCTATCATAGAACTGCCAAAACCGTTAATATGAGAAAAATATCTACAATTTCCGGATTTTTTCCAACAATTAAAACTCACTTTACGAACATATTTTTTCATAAATCGTTTACAGCAGATGAAAGAGAAAACTCTATAGTACATTTCAAGATCAAGTAATGATTTTTATAATTAGGAGTTACCGAGATACATAGCTTTGAATATAGAAATTGGTCATTTTTTGGGTATTGAATATGAGCTTCAGCATACTCAACAATAAATTTTCCATTTTTCGACCGAATTTGACTTATGATGCATGAATTTGGACCGCCTTGACGGGACGAAAAGAATGAAGTGTAGTACGATGTTTTCAGAGTATTTGAAACAATCGAGGATCTATATGAACTGAAAATTTACCCAAGTGAAATCATAAAATAGCAACCTGTCACAGTCAGTGAGGATAGAATGTACATTCTATACTCTCTGGTCACAGTGCTGTATTGTTTTAAGAGCGTTTCAAGCATGTTGTTTGTTTGGTGATGGTCTGAAAGCTTTTGACTTTTTCCAGAACTCTGAAAGTCAATGTGACAGGCATACGATTTTTATAATGCTTGTCACTTTCCCGTTACAGACCTGTCTGGTCGTTTGTAACACAGACAATAAATACAAAATGCTTCAACAAAATATTGTACAGTACAATATCTTCACAAAAATCTCACAAAAGGCAATATCATTCACGTTTTGTGTGCCTGTACTCGTTGAATAGTGTTCCTAGAAGGTCAACAGTTGAAATTCAAGGACTTTGACCATTATAGCTGTTCGAAAAACACTGAAACAAGAGGGGCTGTTTTGTTTGAAGGATGTCCTTCCCTCGAGTAGTATCGTATTTGAAACTTCTTACAAAAGGTGACGGCCGTGAAATATTGGAGAACGCTTTTATCGTACGTACATTGATGCACATCTTTTATTTTATTTCTAGTTTTGTTGTATTTAGTTGATGACAGGCGGTGGATGTTTTTAGGTGCCAATACAGCGAAAGAGCAAAGGCGGCGGCAAATATCCTTTTTTCTTGGAAGGACTTGGCTGGCGTGGAACAGTGTGAGTGAGTGTGTGTAGGTGAGGAAGAGGGGCAACGGGTTCAATGGAGGAGGGTTGTGAAACAGAGTGAGATAGAAAACTCGGAGAGTGTGTGTTTGTTATGGCACGTTGTAAATTACAGGAGATAACTATCTCAGCGTCTATGGAGGAGCGAGAGAGATGGAACGAGCATGAAGAGAAAGGAACACCGTGACAATGGTACAACTTCATGTGCTAGTGGCAGCCATTCCTTCTTTCGATTCTCTTCTCCTTCTTCCTTGTCCTCCTTCTTCCCATTTTTACCATCCTCTCTCGACCTCGAGGCAAACACTCTCCACAGTCCCCTGCAGAGCCGACTTTAAACCTGGGTATTATTATTATTATACTTGACTACATCCAACCCATTTGACCAGCCAAGCCGCTGGCATCTCACTATCTACTTGTTGTATAAGTGGTGTGTGTGTATATATACATCTTAACGACTATCAGCTTCTTCTATAACGAATAGAGCAATCCCGCCTCTACGAGAGTAAATGTAGAAAAGAAACTAAAATAAAAAACAGTTGCTTATAAATATTTGAAACACGGTTGAGAGAAATGATTGGTGTTGGTGTTTCGTGTATCACACATCATGATAAGTGCGTGATCTTATTTCTTGTTTCCGGGCCGGGGTTGCTTATATCAAATTACTTTTGACAAAGTATATATCATTGTTTTAAGTTATGTTGCTTGAGTTGATTTTGGAAAGTGATAGTCATTGATAGCCGAATTATTATTGTACTAATATAATCTAATCCGTCGAATTAAAAAAGTTACAAAATATATATTATCATTGTGTGTAAATGAATTAGGTTTAAGTTTATGTAATTAGGTTTAAGTTTTCTAGTCAATATTCACTGTTTCTGGAACAAACGAGCTTTCAATGGTGCTTGAAAACTTGTTTATATAGATTTGAACTTCTTACCTTTTTTATGTAGATTTATTGCTTCTTGTCATTATGTTATCGTACGTTTTTACAGTTTAAACTAATTGAATTAGTTAAGTAAACTGAAATTGTTAAGCTTTTTGAGTTTAGTGGATTTGTTGAATGTATAAAACTTATTGGTTTTGCTGAACTTGTTGAATGAATTTAAGTTACTCAGTTATTTGAATGTGTGGAATCTATTTAATTTATTGAGTCCAAAGCTCAGGTCGATGATCTTCTTTGAAATTCAGCTATAACGCTCACACTATATGCGTCTGATACGCGCTGAATTTTTTTCGCGCGTCTTCAGAATGCATAGCATCTTATAAGGGAGCGTCAATTTCGCTTCTATGGTTTACGCCATAAGAGGCTATGCATCCGGCTAACGAGCGGGGGAAGTTCAGCGCGTCTGACGCCCATGCATTTGGAGCCTATCAGAATTGAAGATAAATGTTGATCATAATATATCTTATTATATTAAGCGAGCAATTTCTGTATGTATTTATATATTTGGATATTTATATGGTGTAATGACGTGTTTGAGACACAATAGTATAAATGAAATCATAATTATATTATTTCTAACTCTTGGTCTTGAGAACATTCGAATTGAAGTTTGTATCCGAGTCGTCTATTGGACCGCACTGAAAGAAGCCTTAGAGGCACTTACATTAAAAATAGCTGCCTTCAATGGACAAAAAGTTCTACAGCCCTTATTTTACAAAGAGGAACGAATCACAGGCTTCAGTACACTTGGAAATTTTGAAATGACTTTCAATGCAATAAAGAGGCCCAAAAATGAAACAATGCCTACTTCATACAAGATGGTACACCCACTACACTATTGTGTAGTAACATAAAACCAAGTACACTCGGTCCCAGTGTGGAGGCAGTCTTTTTCACCTATACCTACACTACAAACCTTTTTTTCGCTTTCTACAGTGCGATTTTGTGCGATAAGTTACTTCTCGTCATCACACTCCGCCAATTTTAATTCAAAAGCTAAATATTATTAGTTCTAATGATTGAGATCCTATAATTTCACTGATAATTATGCCGTTGGAAAAGATAGCTCCCCAAATTCCATGTAGTTCCATGAATTTCTCAGAACTTTAAAATTAATTTTCAACAAATTATCTTGCTTCTTGTCTCCTTTTTGTTGTCCACTTCAGTGCATGTGAACCTGCTCCGAGACGCTTGATATAGCGACGGCACTGTTCGCTGTTGACAAGTGCAAGTCGACAAGCTCCTTTCAATATTTGAAGAATATTATACGGTAATCTTCTCTCGTATACACTATTGGATATCAAAATACAGTTGAAACTTCCAATAGAACTTTGAAGTAAGAACGTTGATATTGTGGAGGGTGAAATGTTCAACTTTTGATATGTTCACCACACTAACCAATCAGAACTGCGGGGTCAAAGAATGTGTTCCATTCCTTTATTCATTCATACCCTTTTTTGAGCATTCATTGTCTAGACTAAAATGGTGAACGAGCAGACTTCTGCTGACTACACAAGCCACATTATTTTGTTGTTTTAATTAAGTTGAATGCGAGTAGTGAATGAACACACTTGTAGTATCTGGTATGATTGACCGAACGTAGTGAGGTCTAAGGCCGGTTACAGAGCTCGACCGACCGTCAGTGCGTATGCACCATAACTTTTGACACAGTGCTCAGATTTCATCGTACTACACTTCATTCTTCTCGTCTCGTCAAGGCGGTCCAAATTCATGCATCATAAGTCAAATTCTATCGAAACATGGAAAATGTATTGTTGAGTGTACTTAAGCCCATATTCCAATATACAAAAATAGGCCAATGTCTATATTCAAAGCTGCATGTCTTGTGAAATACTTCTGATAAAATTTCCAAATAAAGTGAGAATGTGAAAATTGTCCCCCTCTACCCACTCCAATGAATAATACGTTCGATTCCAATACAATTCGAAAGTTACAGAAGATTTTAAAAATGTCGATTTCAGTTTTTATATTTTTTTCGGATTTTACTGTTGATCAAGAGTTTCTAAAACGAGTCTGATTCATCATAGAAACTCTCAATTGATTCCAAATTGTAGATAAATTCATCCTCTACGAACTCAACTGCCTGAAATCCATCTTGAATCACTTTTCCCTATCATAGAACTGCCAAACCCGTTAATATGAGAAAAATATCTACAATTTCCGGATTTTTTTCAACAGTTAAAACTCACTTTACGAATATATTTTTTCATAAATCGTTTACAGCAGATGTGGTCGTTTGTAACACAGACAATAAATACAAAATGCTTCAACAAAATATTGTACAGTACAATATCTTCACAAAAATCTCACAAAAGGCAATATCATTCACGTTTTGTGTGCCTGTACTCGTTGAATAGTGTTCCTAGAAGGTCAACAGTTGAAATTCAAGGACTTTGACCATTATAGCTGTTCGAAAAACACTGAAACAAGAGGGGCTGTTTTGTTTGAAGGATGTCCTTCCCTCGAGTAGTATCGTATTTGAAACTTCTTACAAAAGGTGACGGCCGTGAAATATTGGAGAACGCTTTTATCGTACGTACATTGATGCACATCTTTTATTTTATTTCTAGTTTTGTTGTATTGAGTTGATGACAGGCGGTGGATGTTTTTAGGTGCCAATACAGCGAAAGAGCAAAGGCGGCGGCAAATATCCTTTTTTCTTGGAAGGACTTGGCTGGCGTGGAACAGTGTGAGTGAGTGTGTGTAGGTGAGGAAGAGGGGCAACGGGTTCAATGGAGGAGGGTTGTGAAACAGAGTGAGATAGAAAACTCGGAGAGTGTGTGTTTGTTATGGCACGTTGTAAATTACAGGAGATAACTATCTCAGCGTCTATGGAGGAGCGAGAGAGATGGAACGAGCATGAAGAGAAAGGAACACCGTGACAATGGTACAACTTCATGTGCTAGTGGCAGCCATTCCTTCTTTCGATTCTCTTCTCCTTCTTCCTTGTCCTCCTTCTTCCCATTTTTACCATCCTCTCTCGACCTCGAGGCAAACACTCTCCACAGTCCCCTGCAGAGCCGACTTTAAACCTGGGTATTATTATTATTATACTTGACTACATCCAACCCATTTGACCAGCCAAGCCGCTGGCATCTCACTATCTACTTGTTGTATAAGTGGTGTGTGTGTATATATACATCTTAACGACTATCAGCTTCTTCTATAACGAATAGAGCAATCCCGCCTCTACGAGAGTAAATGTAGAAAAGAAACTAAAATAAAAAACAGTTGCTTATAAATATTTGAAACACGGTTGAGAGAAATGATTGGTGTTGGTGTTTCGTGTATCACACATCATGATAAGTGCGTGATCTTATTTCTTGTCTCCTGACACGCTCACTAAAAAATAAAATTCCATTAGCGAAGCATTTCAATTATATTATTTTGAACTTTAAATTTTGGGAAGTTGAGAACAATGTTCTTTATTTGGTATTTGTATACCTCCAATACTTTGTATATGGGTAATGGGTATTATACTTTGGGTGTGGTAACTCTGAATACAATCTCCACCTTAAAAAACCATATTATATTGCAAAAAATAACATTTGTTTATGTTTTCCATATATTGAATTCATTATGGGCGCGTTTGAATTTTATTATGAATTCATTCAGACATGGGCCCTCTTTACATAGAGCTCCTCAATAAATTATGAAAATGCTGTTCTGCTGGAAACGATTTTCCTTTTTCCTGCAAGCTTTCATAGATTATTATCAAGAGTGATTTAAACCAAGGAGAATGAGAATATTTACAAATTGATAGATAAATACTTACTTATTTAATGAACTCAGTTTGACAGTAAGCAATTTGTTTCGAATAGATGGATTGGATTAAATAATGACAATGAACGCCTAACCTGAAATCCAGATCTTTAACCTTAAAAATGTAAAACCCTAATGTAAATTGTATATTCAATATGGAGTGCGAAGTCTGCAATCATGATAATATACAATCATTATTTGAATTAATTAGCGACTAAAATATGACTAACTTGGAGGAACTTGGAAGTTAAAACGTTTATTAGAATAAAAAATAACATCCTGAACAACATCACAACAGCCTGATTGTTTGCCAGTTTCTTCAATAATGTTCGTAAATGCATTTATAGCTTGTTTTGGAGTGGCCGTAGGCGAGTGGATTAGATGCTGGCTTTGTAATCCAGAGGCTCGGGTTCGAATCCCACCCCGGGAGAGCTATTTTTCTCGTAGTCCAGGCGCTGGCTTACATTGAGCATACATGAGAGAGGCAGAGAATTTGACTTCGGATTATTGTTAGGGGGTCTTTAGTGTATATGAAACTCGATGTCGTCACGTCCCAGGGTGGTCGACAGCTTGGTGGGGAGGGGGGTAAGTTGTAAAAAATGCGCGTTTATAAAATCGCCTGTCCTGCAGTTACTATCCATAGTACAGCTTTTAATTTTTTCTCAAAATTATGTACACATAACTGGCTTTCAATATGGTCCTATACATTTTTGTGATAAACCGCATAGTTTTTCCGTAAAAAAATAAAATATCTCGAAAAATGTATTTTTTTATTATGGACTTTTTGTTATTTCTCGAATATTCAAGTAATTAGCCGACTTAGAGGAAAAGGGTCCCAATAAACGTTTTAGGCTGTTTCTTGCTGAATCCAATGATATATATAGTTTGAGGGTTACGATCATAGATGCGGCGGTGGGAGGGGGATAAGTAGCACTGTTACGCTGCGGCGCGGTCCTCCCCCATGATTAATGCGCGTAATGGCCTGTCTATCGCATCGCTCCTACTAGTCTCTGCATTCAAATTATGTATTTCAGGAACGCTATCTTATGTATTTTCGGTCGCTGAACACGATTTTTCAACTCTCAAGCTTTAATAATTGATAATCCTCATCATAATATACCAATTATGGTCAAAATTAGAAACTTCATCTCATTCTACAAGGAAACTAAGAAATGACTGTTTGAAATGAACGAAACTTGGGTTTCAAGAAATATATTAGGATAGAATTAAGATAATATTCATATATGTTTATGTTCTATTGTTTTTATCTCAAATCAATTTATTGTGATGCGCTGCAGGCTAAATTATATTATTAATTGCACACTGGCCACGCTTACTTGATATAGTGGTCAGTTAATTTCCAAGAAATATTTGTGGAATTTCTTAGTTCTTCATGGTGGATATGGAATTCATCATTCATTCATTATCATAATGATTAAGTTTAGTATGAAAATGTTAATCTTTCGTGAATCTTCAGTTTGTCGTGAACTTTTGAGAAATTATATCCAATATAATAATAGATATGTGTCAAATTAAAACTGAAATGAAAATTGAATTTTCATCCATATTATTTCTAACAGTATTATTATAATGATATTTCACTAACTTTTGATTGATCCATCCATTATGGTATTCCCGTTTTGTAGACTGTTTATGGTAGACTTTTTGAAATGGTAACAAGTTATTCAGTATCAAAATTTGGGATTCGAATAGTTTTGGGCCATGCCTGTTATTCATTCCCAAACATATTTATATGATTTGTAATTTTATCCACAAATGAATGAATTTATGTATTCCTGCACGTAGCTAACGTATGGATTATTCCTTTATAGATTCTTGCATGTCACATTAATAAATCTTTTCCACAGATTTAGAAATCAAGTCTCGATGGTTTGGAGAGCATATTATTGGAGTGATTCTTTTACTCTGCTGCTTCTAATATGTTCACTACCTTTGTTTGATTTTAGACCATAGACATGAAAAGCTATGTCCACCTGTATCACTCCATCTTTATTGAGAATTTTAATAACTCTTCTCATCACAAAGTTGCCATAATCTTGCAGCGTATTGAAGTTTTGAAAAGTGAAGTAGGAGTTGAATTCAGGAGAGCCATGTCATCATTATGCGAATTTGTCAACGATATTTAGGGATTTAGTCAAATCCACAACTAGTTTCACTTACAATTTTATGGGCCAAGTGAGAATAAGAGTTTTTTTTTTCAAATATCCATCAGATGTTGACAGAGATTGCGTTTATTGTAGAAATGCATGCTGCACTAAAATTCAATGCTGAATTATCTTTAAACAGCTACCTAGTAAAAATACAGAGATCAGATCTTTTTGTTCTAGAATTAACTAAGACTAGGATTTTTGTTTGATTGCATCGTGGAGAATGAAAGAACTCTGTTTCTTTTTATAGGTGAGAATACACTTCTACAATTTGCCACAACTATGTTCAGATAAAAATCGTTGGAGTCCGAATAACTATTTCTTTCTATACGTTCAAAAGAGTATCACACACTTCTTCACTTGCTTCCAGACTATTGATAACATTATGCAGATTCTGTTGTCCATCAGAGTCTTGAAGAAAAATTTTATGTTCTCTTGAGAAGATTATGCTTCTGGAAATCATTCTCACCTCTCATTATTCTTGTTTTACTTCATTAGATGACTTTTTTCACAATCTCCAGTGATATCCATAATAATGTCAACATACTTGAACAGAATATCTTTGATGGAAGATTTATTTATTTAGTAGCAGCCATTTTAGGAAAGCCTTTGAAGAACTAGCTATTCCAATCACTCAGTTTTGGATGATCGAATGAGGGTTTGCTCCAAAGCATGATCGGTTGTCACATTTATTAAATTTTCAAGGTTTCATTTGACAGAGAGTCAATGTATTGACTGTATAGATCTAATGTTCCCTTATTGGAAATTATTTTCTACTTCTATGGTTATTTTTTTCATATTTTCTAGATATAACACAGACTTTATAACATAGTTTTTGTGATTGAATGAAAAAAGTATGGGATCTTTTCTCGTACAGTTTCTATGTGCAGTACCAGAGTCCTTCCTTATGAGCATGAATACAATTTAAGATAATTTAAGCTATGTTACAATAATCAGTCATAAATTTCAAGTAGTCATTGATTTTGATTCTAAAAAACTCCACAAATAGCTCCTGACTTCTTTCAAATATACTTTGACAATCTCTCATATTTGAACTGTTCATGAGTCCTTGTAGCTGTTTCATTGAATTGATTGCTTGCTCTCACACCTTAATTATACTGATCTCCCCTCAATAGATTTCCAACAGTATTCTCTCCAAATATTTCAAATTCAACAAAGATATCTCTCATTCCACTTTCATTCAAGTACCACCCCAAGACAATCAGTCAAACTCAGCCAGATGAAAAGTATCTATTCGTAGATATAAGTTACAGAAATCAGTTAATAAAGCTGCGTTTACACCAAAGTTATTAACAAAATGTTAATAACTTAATCTTTATAGATTCTATTAGATTGAATGTTAATAACTTAATCTCTATAGATTCTATTAGATTGAACGGAACTTGGCAAACACATATGTCCATCATATGTATGATAAGTTATGTTCAATCTAATAGAATCTATAAAGATTAAGTTATATTAACATCTCCTTAATAACTCTGGTGTAAACGCAGCTTTAGAGTTGTATTTCCTTTGTAATCAAATATTTAGTCATATCACATGGGAGTAATTGGCATTATTTGTGCTTCAACTGTAAATTTATATAAAGAAAATATTTTACTCCTTTTACACGGTGCTCTATATGGGGTTGCCTATATTATTTGTTTAACTTACTCCATTACTTGACTTTCGCAATTCCAACGTGATCATTGAACTAAATCGAATAATTATTCTCTCCTAATGGAATATCAGTTTTTTATCGACTGAGAAACACATTAGGATTCCTAACAGGATGGTTTATCATTACAATGTAATCATAAATCATGATAATATACAATCATTATTTGAATTAATTAGCGACTAAAATATGACTAACTTGGAGGAACTTGGAAGTTAAAACGTTTATTAGAATAAGAAATAACATCCTGAACAACATCACAACAGCCTGATTGTTTGCCTGTTTCTTCAATAATGTTCGTAAATGCATTTATAGCTTGTTTTGGAGTGGCCGTAGGCGAGTGGATTAGATGCTGGCTTTGTAATCCAGAGGCTCGGGTTCGAATCCCACCCCGGGAGAGCTATTTTTCTCGGACCACTCACGTGTTTTGGATACGTTGTGCTGTCGGTCCCGGCTGCCTAAAAAAAGCTGTCGTTAGGTCATGTCAGAGGCCCTGAAATTGATCAGTTGCCACCTGAAAACTCTGACACCAGACCTGAGCCGGCCAGGTCACTCGATATTATTATTATAGCTTGTTTTGAAAACTCTATCCCAGCTTCCAGCCATTTTGAATAGATTTTTGAAGGAGGTTTGGTTCATTTGAAGAATATTGTTTGCTACTCATGATTGGTCCACTCTATTGATTCTACTTTGTGGGCGTTCTTATTTGTGCAATAGGACAGATCTTTATGGCTTGTTTGTCGAGATTGAGTAAATATTGAGTGAAAAAGGTGGGTGGGTTTGAGAGCTTTTTATTATCCTTGTTGAGAAGTCAAGAGGGCCAGTGAAAACAATTTGCATCATCCTTACGACGGAATGGGGTGTTCCAATGAAGATTTCCTTGGTTGCTATCACCCAGCTGCCCTCTGTATGTGAGATACCCAGCATTGTTTCTCCAACAATATCTTCAAATCTGATGTCTCAACAGCTCTTACAATGATTTTTTTTTCATTCTCAAGCGGACTCGCTCTCACACTTTCCCATTTCACTCAGAGGTGAAAATGACAATCTGTGTTTTGATCAGCTGCTACTTAAAGAACTAATAGTAATCCTTTTTGAGGTCCTTCTTCTTCAGCAAGTTATTCCAGACTAGTTTACTAAATTCCTAATTCCATCTACATCGTTAGAGCCGTTTTCGACCGTCGGACAGAAATTGCTCACATACAGATATAATAGGATTGAGATGTTCGTGTTTATATCAGCACTCAATAGGATTGAGATCTTCGTGAACACTACTTTGATCCTACTTATCTTGCCAAAGTACTATTTTGGGCACAATTATTTTTTCGATTCAATCAATCAAAATTTTTTATACGCAATTCAAACAATTGAGGGTCCTGCCAAACCCGAAGGATTTTAAGCCGGTGACCAGTTACAAAAAAAAAACTAGTTACAAAAGATGAATAAACTTAGACAAAATAAATATGACACTTCAAAGATTCTAAGTATAAGATAAAAGAAAACAAATACAAAGTGTAAAAATAAAATAAGAAATATACATCATAGATGATATTTGATGGATGATTTCACAAAAAATTATGAGCTTGGTTAGAATCTATTCTGCTGATTAACTGAAGTTTACAACAGGAAACAAAAAAGACGCACTATCCAAATCCATAGGCTGAAAATATTGAAGCTCTAACAGTTCCAATGCTCCAAAGTCAAAATCATGTTATGTCCCATTCTAATGAAATACAGAATTTTAATTCTTAATTATATTTATTATATCATCAACACGATAAAGAGTTTCCCACGAAAGGCATAACAGCCGAAGACTATTGCGTTTGAGAAAGTTTAAGCTCTGCTTTTTATTTTCTCACAAATAATAATTATTATATTATTATAATGATAATTATAATAATAATAATTATAATTATTCCTTCCATTATTGTATATATGGAGGGAAGCTAAAACTCTGCAAATAGGGGTTTTCATAAAATAGTTAATCTATTCAGACTCTCAAATTATTGGAACGCCTGATTACAGTCAGCAAAATTTTATCACAAACTATAGTCTGTCCTGACTGACATGAGCGCTGAAAGATTAAGCCGACCGTCGCTCCTCCACGCGCAGGCACACACGCCCGGCCTACCTGCGCCATTGATTTACTATGTATAACTACGTAGTATACGGTAGGCAGACCGTCCCTTTACTCACACACACAAAAGGAGACTGCGATTGTGTGTGTGAATAGAAGGAGGGTCGGCCTAATCCTTCAGAGCTCATGCCTAATTGGACAGAGTATAACTTTACTATTCTCAATTTCCTTTACATGAAATTAGTTTCCTTTACTATTTTCTTCATTTCCCTACTGAAAGTTTTATCTGCTTTGTACTTGTGAACAGTTCGAGGAGACAAGAGGCTATTGCATTCATCGCCATGTAGAAACAAATTACTCCGACCATCCGGCAAAGCTGTAGATGGACAAGATGAAGAACAAAATTACAACGTCAAGTGTAATTTCCACTGGACGATGGGACGAGAGTAGATTGTCCATCCTGGCAGGCAACTCAGCCGGAACTTCACATAGACTGTGTGAAAAAGGACCAAGCAATGTAATTGTATGAGGAGCCGTTGATGATATGGAATAAATCATCTCTATCGCTTCAAGAAAAATGAAGAAAAATAAGTTGAGGAAACCAGCATGCAATAGGTTTTGATTCTCGGCTGCAATTTCAACCTAACAAGGAGCCAATCAGAGTGTCTCCTCCTCCTCCTACTATTACTCCTCTTCCTCTTCTTCCTTATCTTCATCCTCATTCACCAACCACTCCTCCTCCTTCTCCTCCTCCTCCTTCTCCTCCTCCTCCTTCTCCTCCTCCTCCTTCTCCTCCTCCTCCTTCTCCTCCTCCTCCGATTCCTTCTAATACTTCTCCTCTTTTTCTTCCATCCTACCCTTATCATTATCTCGGAGAGAAAAAAGCCGAAAATACCTATCTCCAACACTTCTCCAATAAAAACTAGATATTTATGGAGCAACCTGGCAACAACCCATTCTACTGTGGAAAGGAACAAAGTCAAGGAGAATGGCAATCAACAGCTTCTCCATCCCCATCCCTCCTCCAACAACATCCAGTTTTTTATTGATGATCATTTAAAAGTCAGAAAACTCTCGAATAATCTTTTTTGTGGAAAATTAATGGCTTAATCCAAGATAGCCATTTGGATTCTCATAGTAGTTCAGCATTCACTATGGTAGTTGGCACTTTTGTTTTTATATCTTATTCTAATCAAAACGTACATCTACTTAAGCACACTATAGCATCTGCATAGTAAGTACCTAATAGCTAATACTTAATTTTATGATAAAAACAAAATGGAATATCAAGCTTAATGCTTGATAGCATCTTCAGAACAGATTATGTCTTCTAATCCAGACTCAAGTCAGGATTAATCAGGAAGCTTCAATTGGGTCGAATCTCAATTCATACTCTGTGATTTATTGCAATTAATTATGCATATCTATAATCTAGAAACTACAGTACTTATATTTATAGCTTTAAATAGAACTACTCTTATAGTAATGAGAATAATTGTTATTCTCATGAGGATCTTGCCTATTCACAGAATCTATCTTGATCTTGAAACATTTATTTGAAAATAATTTTGAGCAATCATTATTATTCTCTAACTATGTCTGTATGTTTTTATCCTCTTTAAAATTGTTCCAGCAATCAGATTTTTAACTTAATTATGTGTAACGCTAGTTTGCCTCCATGGTGCACATTAGGTAACGCTAAATGGACTAGCAAATGATGGCGGTCAGACAAACTTATGTTCTCCTGACCAAAAACTACACAACATCTCAAAGAAAAATGGAAATATACGGTGTATATCTAGGCATTTGAGACTCATGAGCTATATATTTGTTGTGTATCTGACATACGCTAAATAAATATGTCTCTATTCTCCAAGATCCAGGGACAATTCTATACTACATCAGTTGAATTATTGAAGTCTTTTAGCTTCAAAATATCTTACCGGTGGTTCGAATCTCACCTGAAAAACCGTAGACCATCCATCAATCATCATCATCATCATCCGCACTATTGCCTTATCCTTCCCGTCATTATCTGTCCTAAATAAAAATAAATAAATACTTGGTCATCAGCCTCAGTAAAAATTGATGCAATGTTTATTGGATTTGATCAATTGTTATATTCATAATTATTAATAATGATCAAAACATCCTATTTGTACAATAGAATATTAATTTTCCATATTTTGGTTGAATTACGATTGAAATAGTTCACGTTGTTGATTTTAATGGGTAATAGCCATGAATCTATAGCAATGAACCTTATAAGGAACAACATGCAGCACCATACTATCTAAGATCGTTCAGTTCAGCCAATATATTACATTTACATTTATTACATTCCTTAATCACAACATCAAATTAATGATTGGGAGAGAATCAACAGGATAAACCCAAAACTTTTCCTCTCCCTAATTTTGATAAAAATAGTCCAAATGAGGTTATGAAAACACTTCTATAAAGATCACAAAAATTTACAGTCCAAATATACATTATACTAAAAATTTTGTATCTCGGTTGATCAGAAAGATGAAACAAATTATTATTACACTTGAAAATGCATTAATAAATTGAAAAATATTAAAAAACTTGATAAATTTGAAGCCAGAAAAATCACAAAAACATTCACTATCAGCATATGATCGTACAATATCATATTAATTTATGATGACAATGTTGCAAGTAGTACTTATAATATTGAATGCTGTTTCCAGCGACCTTTTTAATGAGTTTGGCATTCAATTCCACAATTATTATTTACCAATAAATATTGATATTGATGACGAATACTTATTGATGGAATATACTTTTTCAGCAAACATGGGGTTTAGTCAGATGGCAGCTGCCAACCTGCAAACAACAATTTAAATCATTCATAGAAGTTATCGAGCATGCAAAAATGGAATTAAATCAAATGAAATGCGATTTAGAGAAGACATAATTCAAGAGTGTTTTGGATTACAAGGGAGCAGCCATAATTCAGAGTGCTGCAACATGTGAGTGAGACATAAGACATTCATCCATATGTTCCAAGTTCGTTGAGGTGGAAAAAAATCAAAGCGCAGATCAAAGAAGCCGCGCCGAATGACTACAAACGCTTCCTCTCACGCATGCACATGCGCATGCTTCGGTGCAAACTCATTTCTTGTGTGTGTATGTATAATTATGTTGTATGTAACAGAGGAGATAAATATTCACAAAAGTGGAGTGAGAGAGAAGGAGGAATGAAATGAACTTTAAAGAAGACATATTCATACCGCGATTAAATATATAATTATGGAATAAAATAGCACCGGAGGAGGACAGAAGTGCTGGAGCCAGTCGGTGAAGCCGTGCCTTTGAAGAAATGGGTTTTCACACCTGTGGACTGGAGTAAGCTTTATCCCGTGACCGAGCAGCCACGGAGCCGCCGCCGCCCATCATTCATCAGCCTTCGGCCAAGCCGACCGACCCAAGTGCTGCGGAACGGGGTGGAATGAGACGGAACGTGTAGAAAATGAGAAAAAGAACAAAGTAACATAAACCAAGAGAAGACCGGGATAATTGGGGTTGCTTCTCCGTCACGTAATCAAAATGCCTCCCAATCATAACATCGGCAGAACAACAGCCCAAGTCAGCAGACCGACAAAACGCCCCTCCCCTCGCCACCCCCCTCGCCCACACCAATCATACATCATCATCTATCTAGTGTCTCAATCAGCGCCGCTAATAAATATCACACAGATTTTTCCACTACAGAACCCCCCCCTCCCTCCCATCGACCACGGACCCCTAAGTCATGAGTTTCGTGCAGCCTCTAAGGCAACACGAAGATCCAACCAGAGACAAGAGACCAGATAGGACCGAAGTTTTGTTGTGCTGTTATCAGTGAATTGCAGTTTTTCATCGTGAAAAAATGAAAAATTCAAAGTTCTCATGATGCTCAACAGCTAGCTATCTCTGATCTAGCGCCAAGTGAGATTCTCTTGCTGACAATGGCTGGGTTGTTGTGATGACATGCTACGAAGTGGGAACGTTCACGTAGAGGGTTGTGTTTTTCAAGAATATCAGATTTTTGACGTTGTTTATCACATGGCGATATTGTAGCACATAAATAACAGTCCTTGAATCTCATTCCGCTCAAGAGATAATTCATTTTTCCACATATCAGTAATTCTTTATAAAAAAATTACGATATCAACTACAGTTCCACACTTTTTCAATTTTTACCATGTTTTTTTCTAAGATAGTCCTGTTAGTTGGACAATTCAACAAGAATGGTTCAGTTATGGGATTCCAAGACAATGAATGTAGTTCATTTAAATAATAATGAATATCAACGATAATCACCTACATTTAAAGTGAGTTTTACCTTTAATGCTTAGAAAAACGTTTCGAGCTATCGTCTGAAGAAAAGAATTAAAATTAATATGAAACACCTTTTACAAAAAACCTCAATTTGATTGATTTTCAATGTTTTTACTAGACTAGGTTAAGATCCATGAGTATTTTTCCATTCAAAATAATCGACATAATTGAATGATAACTTGAATTATTGCAGTATTTATGTTCTCCGGCCAAGAGGAGTCTGTATATGTATTGTCATATTTTGACAATAAATAAAGTACTTGTCAGACATAAGGATGGAATGGGCATAATACCATCTTTATAGATACCATACCATACTATATCCATTATCCATGTTAATCTTGGTCATAGCTCTGCTGAATGGCGTGCAGTTATAGCTGTAATATCGTTTTATCGTCGAGAATAACATAGACAACCAAGTCCAGGATTTAGAATATACCTCTAATCGTGTGTAGTAAGTATACAGATACAGGTTTTGTGGGCAGTTGACTCGCTTGTAACTGTAACTCAACACAAATTCAAACTGAACAAAGCTGAATGTATCAAGTTACACCAGGCATATTCAGATTATTCACTCTTCAAACAGACACCATTCCCTTAATAGAACAACTCAACCAATGCTGCCAGTTTCAAGTGGATCTCAGTCTAGCACGTGCGTGACTATGGTAGCCATTTATGAGGTTTTCCACTCAGTTTATTCCATTAGACTTCAGGTCTCATTTTTCCACTGTATCAAATTCATCGTTCAAAAAATTAGAGTCTGATTGGTTTCTTTTCTTTTCTAGGTTGAAGCCAGTGAGTATAGAATGTACATTATATACTCACTGGTTGTAGCCTAGACGTTCAGTTTAGTTTGTAAGTCCCATTTTCTTCTTATTTTTTGAAGAATTTGTGTCTTATCATAATAATGAAGATATTAAAACTGTAATTGTCTGCTGTGAATCTCGATATCTTAATCCCAATCTCTTGTAGATACCTAATCCTAATCTAGAGTTTCAGTACTGCAAAGAGATTTTACTGCTAGAGATTTCAGCACTGGTAAAATTTAAGTTTGTAAAAGGTTGAATATTACGTAATTGAGTTGCAAGAATGCAACCGATTCGGGTATTTGGCAAGAAGTTGTTCTTATTGATTCAATATAATTGAACATAAAATCAAATTTTCAATGAAATTCAATAGAACACAACAAATTTATATTGATCAATAATTGGATTTACAGCATTCTAGTCTTAGTAGACGCATTAAGTTATCATAATTTATTAGTTACTATTTCATTTTTTATTTATAAAATCATTGCTCTCAGCCTAAAATCATCAGCCATATGTTGTTGAATAGAGAAGTGTATTTTTGAATTTTTCCCATGAATTTGTGGAACTGGAACAGTTTGAGATATAATCTTCTGTGACACAACACAAGTGTCTTGTAGTAGAAGGAGATGAAAAGTACCGTACTACCCGACTAAGATTGAATTCGGATTTATCGGAATACAACGATAAAACTTTGTGTAAAATAGTCTATTGATATATTTATGTGATTATCACATAATATAAGTTTTATAGAGTCCACCGCCAAAGCAAAATATTCCAACCACACAAACATTTTCTATCAAAAAGTGATGATTTCTGCTTTTTGTATAACTTGCTATCCCGATTTTTTCATTTCGTGTATATCTATCAACGCACATCTTAATCTTGCTTAGAAAAGTCGCTCGAGCATTCAATCCACTTATCGCCGGGCTGAGAAGAGTGGCACAATTTGAAAGGTTGGAAGTAATCTGACAGCTTGATCCCCATCTTGAAGGAAGACTGGAACTGAATTTTAAAAGTTTCTGGCGTCAAGACAACTATGAATCAAAGTTGAACTGATTGGAGCTGGCAGCCGGGCTATGACCAGAGTCCACACGTTCGTGCATCGTTAATTGTTGCCCAGTCACAAACGACTGACATGACGTGTTTCAAGTCCTGTCGATGGTCTTTCCTTCTTGGAGCACACCTTTTTGGTTGAAAAAACACAGACGTGATAACATCTTGTTAGATCTCTTCTTCCATATCCTACCCCTACGCCTCAGGCTCCAACACTACCTACTTATCGAATGGCCTCTACGCGTCAATTCTTCTCCAATTATACAACTCCTCTCCAAATGTCACTAACATCTTGTCGTGTGGTGTGTAAATCTGCATGGAAAATTATGGAGATAATGTTTTTTACTATGGATTATACAACCCACCCGTTTCTGGCCTCATTAAAAATTCCAAATCATTGTCTTGTTTATTGGCCGTTTGGTGATAGAGGGCACTCTCCTCTAAAATAGCTGGTGAGTAATAAACGAATTGAGAGCTGTCGTTAAAAACAGTTCTTATTGCTTTGATAGAGGAAAGAAGAAATGCGTCCATGAGTTCTTTAGTATGTCTGGAGTCTCAAGAAATCGGGGAAAAGTCTTATTGTTATTTTCATTATAGTTGTGTTCACCAGTCAATAAATATTGGAGCAAGAATCGCCAGTTGTCTTAATCACATTGTCTTTTGATATTTTGGAAATAAGACATGAATAAGTACTCACAAAAACTCTTCCCCTTTTCCACCATTAATGTTTTATTTGTTTGAACAAGATTTGATAGATGTGTAGTGGATCGTAGTACTTTATACAAAAATCAGTCTGTAGGCCTACTACAGCGAATTATCATCTCAACATAGATTCAACTTGATAAATTCGGTAGATGTGGAATCTGGGGCCTATTGGATGTTAAAATGCAGACTAATAATATTAGTAGCCAGCTGATTATTAGAATAGGAAATTATTATTATAATTAACTTGTATTTTTTTCATGCAACAGGGTCCACTGATGATTAGTAAAATTAGCATAATCAGTTCTTGCAATCCAATAGGGCATGGGAAATAGTACATAGAAAGTTATTTTTTTTATAAATCTAGCTTATCGAAATAAATCAAGAATGAACTGATCAGAGAATGATAAGTTGATAGTGAATATTGGGAGAACTAAATGAATTAACACGAGACACAATTAGAGAGTGCCAATGACGTAATACTCTTTCAAATACAAGGGACACGTTTATTGGACAATGTATGGCTTCGGTGTGACGTTCTGATTGGTTGAAATTGTTCAATGATGGCTATTCAACTTATTGACCAATGAGGACCTTTCCTACAATTTGGAGGCGTGCCACGCCACCATTACAAGAAGTATGTTTTCGGTTAGTGTTTGTTGCTTATCATTCCTCACTTTTTGAGAACTAAATATCTTCTATTCTTAAAATAATTCATGTATATGATAATTTCAATAACATTAGCCGTTTTAATTTTCATTTATAAGTCTCTTATGCACGGAAACATGTAATCTTTTTCAAGGAATTACAATTAAGATGACTTTTCTCTTGAATATTTTTAACATATTTGATTCAAAAATTTTCAGCCTCTTTTCTTCAGAAATATTGAGAGCTGAGCCTTTCATATCTCTACATTGTTAACAAGCCAATACTTTCTTCAACTGTTTTATATCCATAAAACCACTACATACTAATTACAATCTCTGCGCATTAAAATAATATAATCTTCATTCCTATATTATAACTGAAAATAAAAAATATTTTTAGTTTATATGTAGTAGCACAGAATACAATAGAATATTATAGAATATAGAATGTAGAATATTATACACAGAATATTATAGAAGTTTTCTCTGGTAGTAGGCTACTAGTTGCCTCGGTGACAGGCAAGTGAGGTTCAAGCTTTTAATATTCATACGGACATGTTCATATTTTACAAGAATATAATGTTGGTTTGCAGTAATTGTTGCCTCGCGAGTAACCTTGTGAGGTTTGAGTTATGTTCAAGTTTGAAATAATATCTATGCGAAATTATACGATTTTCTCCATTATTGACATGTTTTGCTCTGCAATCGGCCTTGTCAGGTTAGTTTAAATCTGCAATAGGTACTTATTTGGAAGAAAACCTTATACTGTACTATGAACACTGAACATAACAGTCTCCATCTAACCTATTCGTGACTCAGCACATTCAGCATCAGCAACCTTCCAAATTTATGCATATCTATTTAAGCAGTCAACAAGTTAGCGTCCAACCAACATGTGGCAGGGCTTTGGTAAGATTCACTCCAAACTGTCAGTATTCCTCATAGCATAACATAAATGCTTCTCATTCAACCAATGCTGACAGTTTCAAGTGAATGCTTTCATAGTGAAATTTACTTCACATTGTCAGAATTTCTTATAAATAACATCAACGCTTCCCATTCAAACAATGGTGACAGGTTGTAGTGAATCTCACTAGCTGATTGTGGAAGAAGCCTGAGCGTCAGGGAATTGGTGTCCCGCTGCGTCTCATCGTTTATTTGCAGAGGGTTGCATGTCAGCGTTCTCCTCCAGAGCAGACAGACGTCACCTTCAGTGCTTCAGTTGTCCAACTCCAGCAGAGCCAGAGAACGGACAGTGTTCGGCTGGCTGGATGGATCTCAACTCAAACTGCTTCTCTGACTATACATGGTTGTGGAATATTTTTCCACTCTGCCTTCCAATCTTTCTTCATACATCCACATTTTGTTTTGTGTGATTGGAAGTTTTAATAAGCATCAATCGGCTGCAACCAGTTTTTGTTTGGTGTTCTTCGATTTTTGCACTGGTTTTATGTAATATACGATAGATACATAAATAAATTTATACTTCATTCAGGATTCAGATAATTTCCGTTTGTTCCGAATTCATATATCTAACCCATGAACGTTTCTATAGTAAGGTCCACGTTATAATGACAGTATTTGATCAACTTTGGTTTTGCTATCCTTGTCTATCATTCGACAAAGCCGGTGGTACTATCCTTTTCTAGGTCCGCAGCGATGCCAATTATGTTTTTGACAGTGTAGAAATATAATTAATTAATGAAGAGAATCGGCATCGCTATTCTTCTATCTTTATCCACTGCCATTATAACATGGACCTCACTATAGTATGCTTCCCCATCCAGATTGTAGCTGACTATTCTCTCTGGTACCCTTCCCTTCTTCATTTTATGTTCAAAACATTGTAGTTTGCTCTCAGATAATATCCTATTAAAATGTATACCTGTTACTCTTTGCGAACTGTGAGTTTGATTCGAACACTTATTGAGTTCATCAGTGTTGTGATATCAGTATAATATTCTTTCAGTAACGATGCTCTCAAGCACATGCAAGATAATAATAACAATCATGGTGTAATTGCTTAATGGAGTAAACTCCTTCAAACTGAGACGCCTACACCTAATACGCTCTACGATAGCCTACACAATTTGAGCCTTTACAATACTCATTGGTGCAGAGCTTCTCTGTACAATCTAAAACAGTAGGACAATTTATGAATGATTTCTTGATCAAGAGACAAAATAAAGAGCTTTGAGTCCATATAGTTGATGCTTATACATGTCTTTTCATACTAAAAATGAGTTCGGACAAAGGTCCTGGATCATAAAATGATTCAGTTCCGGTATTTATTAGACGTGTAATCTTGCATTTCGATTTGTTTCGTTGTTTTTATCCTTGGCTATAACTTGAGCGCTCGACTATCTTAATAAAACTGTCAAGAAGTCGAACGTATAACTTAATTAAGTTTATTCAACAGGTTTACGGATGAAGTAATGAAGATGCGCTCGGGAGGAACGTGAACTGAGTCTTTTATTCTCTCTCTAACACACACTCTTGCACCCTCGCTCCTTCTTCGTCCTTTATTCCTTGATTCTCTCTTCCTCCAGACCTGAGACGCCACAATAATAGCTGCTCATCTCTCATTATCTGCAATGGCTTAGCAAAAGGAGGAGTAGCTACAGGAAGAAAGCAGACAGGAAAGAGAGAGATGGAGAGCGCTCAGAATGAGAGGATGTTTCCTCAATGATGAGCATCATCAAAATATTCTTCTAGCCCCGCTCCCGCTCTCAACCTCTACTCTGAAACTACTGTGATGTTTCAGCCAGGAAACTTGCTCTATACACTTAAATCTCATAAACAACTTCATTCAGTCGAAGTACGGTTTTAATATTTCATATCCTTCCTTATAGGTGCAGTAACATCATTCAGGATATTTTCCAGGTTCATTTTGCTTCTATACATCGGCTCATTATATGAAAAATTTGCCCATTATATACGAATATGAACACTCAGATCAAAATAAATTATTGATTTGAGGGTTATCATGACATATAATTATAAATATTAGCATACAGATATTATTCTATGATTATTTCTCATTATAAATATTATTTTATAGATATCATTCGATGATTATTTCTCAAGTCGACAATATTCGGGAACTGGGAAGAAAGTTGAGTTATCTGGTGGACAGTTGAATGGCGGTAAGGTATGAAGTATATTAGTCACATTAAACCTCACCTGTGATGACCTGTACTCTCTGAAAAATGTTCTTAACATTAGTTGTACATTTCATTGAATCATGCAGCATGAATTGTCCTTATACTTGAACAAACAATAGGGCATATACAGTGAAAATTGTCATTTGAAACATAGAAATTCTAGTATGTAGAGTTTGAAAGAAATTTCAGCAGATAAGCAAATTCGAAAAATTAATTTATTCAAATTGTTAAAAATCTAGAAGTATATCTCATTCATCTCAATGCTAGTTTCAAATGAATTTGGAAATAATTGAGCAACTTTGTTATTCATGTTTCAGAAACTCTTTCCAATCCAACAATTTCAATTGACTCATGTGCAGAGCCATCCAGATTTGAAAGTTTCGAATTGGAAGAGCATATTCCCTTGTTGCCTTGTATTTTCTGTCGTGAATCAAAGATTTGACAATTCTAGACATGACTATTCGGAAATAGAATCCAATGAAAGAGGAATCGAAGCTTGAAGACATCTTCCAACTCCTCTTAAAAGGCAACTGACATTTCGTTCAGTAGCAGAAATTCTATTTTTATTTAGTTCTTAACTTAGCGTTACACGCTGTTTTAGCTAGAGTGACTCCATGACCAAATCTGTCCAATGCCCCACAGCTTGATCTCTTTTCATAATATCAAAGACACAGCATAAAAACAACTCGTGCATTCATCTTTTCAACAGACATAGAGCTGGAAGAATGTTTCTATAGTCGCTGCTATTCGTTCTGGTATCGAATTCTATTAGAACGATTTTTCGGTAGCTTTTATTTTCTAGTGGCGCGTGCCTCGAACGAACACGCGGGAGGTCGAGATGACGCGATGAAATGTCAAGTAATATTATTTGGAAGCAATCCTGATTTAGGGTAGGCTACTATCCTTTGTAATCTTTCCTTTTCAAATTTTGATCAAATTTTCAAAACTTTATTGCTGGAAACTTGAAAAGCAATAAGCTGATGTTCTACTTTCTATACTCTGTCCAGACTGCGATGAGCGCTTTTCTGATTATTACAATGTGCTATTAAAGATCAAGATTGAGTGGTCATATTCATTCAAAATTATATTTTGGCTCTTGTTTTGGTGTCGAAACAGTATTGAACTTACTGATGTATGTAATCTATTAAAACTGATTCATTTCAAGTAGTGTTATAGCTTTGTAACATTTTCCCTCCGTATGCTATTTCCACTGATAATAATATGCAGCTTCGATTCCAGTATGTATCTAAGAATATTGTATTAAAATGACTTGATTCTCAGCATAATTTCAATTCATGCTTTCAAAATCTTCCTTAAAAAATGTGGCATACATCAGGACTTTGAATTACTTGGCAAATTTTTAATTATAAATACTCACAACAGTGTAAGCTTAGGACATATTCAAGACCAACAGTGAAATAGTTTTCCACACCAACCCATAGGCTGCAAGTCCACAACTGAAGCGGTACGTTAGAAATATGCAATTCACTGCTAGCATTCATTGTCAGTATAATGCGAGACCTCAATGATGAAGACATTGAGAGGATTTAGTACTTGAACATGAAAGTTCCTTGAAGTTTCCATTGTCTGATGTTCAAGGGAAAAAACCGAACTTGGAATGTTAATTAACTTCCACTCTTGTCATCTCACATCACTCAATGAATTTCATTAGAGCTTGAATTTGTAATAATAGGCGGTAAGCCAAGATGAAATGAGAATAGTTTTCATTCAATATTAAGAGCCGAGTTCTTAAAATGCATCTAAATAGATTTTTTTTTGTACAGGATGATTAAGCTGATTTACCATGCAACATGGTATCCATTCAGATTGATATTCAGCATATATTCGCATTATCGTATTCGCATTAATCCGAAATTTACCGTACCTAAACAAAACAACTTTAATACATTTCAGAACGGAAAAATTGCAATCATGCATCAAAATGTCCAGCATTTGCCATCACGGTTAGATGTGTTGCAAATTAATTTGGAAGAGATAAGACCGGATATTCTAGCTTTGTCTGAACATAAGATGTCAGAAGGTGAATCAGCATTGTTGAATATACCCAATTATAAGATTATCTCTAAATATTGTAGATTTAATAAGATAGGGGGTGGAGTCATGATTCTTGTGAATAAAGAGAGAGATTTAAAAAGTAAAAGTGTAAATCTACCAGCAATAAACTTAATCGCTAAGGAAAAAGAGTTTGAGTGCTGTGTTTCTGGATTTTCTATTGATAATAATTTCTCCTTTGTTTTGGCATGCTTGTATAGGACGCCACAGCACTGCTTTTTAGATCCGTTCTTAGATAAGTTGGAAATTTTACTAGAAATATTATGCAGGAAGTTTTAAAAATGTTGTATTGGTAGGTGATTTAAATATCAATGTTTTGGAAAAAAATACTACTTATCATAAGTTGAATAACGTGCTGAAAATGTTCAATATGACCTATAAGATTGATTTTGCCACAAGAATTACTGAAACCTCTGAAACTGCAATAGACAATTGTATAACAAATATCGATGATAATAATGTAAAAGTGTCTGGTATTATTACTCACATTTCTGATCATGACGCTCAGCTATTTGAAATTAGGAATATCAACAGACCAAGAAATAAAAAATTAAGGAAACTTAGCCGTAAGTTTGATGATTGCAATTTGAAAATTCTTATAAGAGATTTACAGGAATGTAATTGGATAGAGGTTTACCAATCGGTAGTGAATGAGAAATATGATACTTTTATTTCTATTTTTAAATACTTTTTTGATATTAATTTCCCAATACGCTTCAGAGATGTTAAATGTCATAAAGGAGTGTCATGCACTGATGTTGTAGACAGAAGAGATGACCTGGTCAAACTTGAGACAGAATATAGAATTACTAAGAGCGAGGATGTTAAAAGTTTTGAAAGTAAATTCTCTTCTGGACCTGATGACATTCCAATGGCGATAATAAAAAAAGTTCTACCCACAATTATTAAGCCGTTGACTCATGTAATTAACTCTTCACTGATATCGGGCTATTTCCCAAAGTCTTTAAAAATAGCCAGAGTCATACCGATATTTAAGAAGGGGAATGCCAAAAGTCCTGAGTGCTTTAGACCAGTTTCTGTCTTATCAGTGTTTTCAAAAATATTGGAAAGGGTGGTGTATGACCAGTTGGTGAAGTATCTAGAGTCCAACAACATACTGGACAGTGAGCAGCATGGGTTTCGATCTAACAGATCGACTATCTCAGCAGGAGTAGATTTTATTGGGTCGATTATAGATGCGGTGGATAGGGGTGATAAGGTAATGGGTACTTTTCTGGATTTGACACGTGCATTTGACAGTGTCGATCATGATGTTTTATTAGAGTCACTCAAGGGCATGGGAGTGCTGGGGAAAGAGCTGTCCTGGTTCTCATCCTACTTGAAGGGAAGACAGCAATATGTGGAATTGGAGAGGATTGATGTAACCTCTTCAATTAACTATAAAATGAAGTATCGCTCTGAGCTCAAAAGTCTCCATTACGGTGTCCCGCAAGGTTCAATATTAGGCCCTTTACTGTTTCTATGTTACATTAAGGGGTTACCTGAGGTGATCCGAGGACAGGCATCTGTTTGTCTTTATGCGGACGATGCCAACATTATTTTTACGGGTAAGACAGTTCAGGATGTGGAGAAATCATCAGCCCAGGGTCTAACAGCAATCAATAAATTTCTAAACAGCCGAAATCTCCTCCTAAATCCCAATAAGTCAGTTGTAGTCCCTTTCTCAACTAGGCAGTGCAGAAGTGTTTCAAGTCCAAACATTATATTAGATGATAACATTTTAGAGCATTCAACTAGCACAAAATTCCTAGGTTTGGTTATTGATGAACATTTGTCTTGGAACAAGCATGTCAATCATGTGCTGATGAAAATATCACCAGGCCTGTTTGCTCTTAGGCGTATGACCAATGTGTGTGGGCTGAATGCTCTGAAAGCAATTTACTACGCATTGGTTCATTCCAATATAGCTTACGGCCTGTGTATCTATGGCTGCACATCGAAAAAAAACTTGGATAAAATATTAGTTCAGCAGAAAAGAGCACTGAGAATTATCATGAACATAAAAAGGAGGGACTCGGTGAAACAAATTTTTTTTTCAGCTAGGCATATTGACAGTTTATGGGCAATATGTTTTTGATGTAATAATGTATTTTAAAAAATTCACTGATTTAGAAAAGAGAGGTAGTATTTCACATAGATATAATACTAGATCCGGAAGAATAGTACAGAGACATAATTTAGAATTTTTCAAAATGAAGACAGCTTTCATGGGAGAGAAATATTTTAACATGCTGCCCCGAAATTTAAAATTCATAGAGGAGTTGACAATCTTTAGAGCCAAGCTGAAGAAATATCTGATAGGATTGTCCTTATATTCATTTGAAGAATTTTTACATATTTGATTGTGATGAATTTGTTATTGACTGTTTTATGTGTTTTGTTATTTTATTATGTATGACGCTATTCAATGTATCTGTACATTTGTTGAATAAGATATGATTGATTGATTGATTGATCGTAGGAATTACAGGTGACAATCCAGCCCTATACTAGACCATTGATCCATTGTCTATAATCCCCCAATCGTTTCGGACATTCCGACACTGATTTATTAGAGTTTTGTTGTTGAGGAATACATTCTTTTGATCAACTCCTTGGTTTTCTGTGTCATTATGATTTGTCTCCTTGAATAAATAAATTTCCGACTAATGAAGAATAGTTTTATTATTTCATTATCATTTCCATCGATAACAGTTTTTCTTAAAGTAAAATCAATGATGCACTATAAAGTTCTTCGAGTAATAGTACATTCGTGAGAATAAAATAAAAATATTATTACAGTGCTGTATAAAATCGATTGACTTCAACATTGTATATTGGGAAAATTAAACAATTTCTGAATTACAATTTCTAGACATAAAAAGGAATTTTAGAAGAGGTCAATAAAAAGGTCAACACAAGATCATAAGATGCATTGTAGCATTTCACCTCAATATGGCAGATTGAGTCTTGTTTTGAGGCTTGCTCACTTTTCATTTTAGTATACTAGTACTATTTTTTTTAGAAAAAATCAGCTATTGCTCACCTCAAAATAATTGTTATAACATTAAATCTTCCGAATTCAGGTTCTCCAGAGAAAAGTTTGTTCGAATTAGATTGGATTTTGAAATGCACCGTCCGTCGTGACATGTGGAGTGGCCATATTGAGTGTTTTCCAAAATTAACATAATTGGTGTCCAGAACTTGACCTTGGTCTAAGTCTATAGACCTTGACTCTAAGTTGTGCACACATTACACAGACATAGTACTTTAGCACTTCAGAAAGTAGCACATAGCACATTTCCATTATCATTGGTACAACAATGTAATTTTTTTCTCTTTTATTTTAATACTTTCAATAAAAATAATATCAACGGAATACATTTATTTCATAGTTCTTCAATGATTCTAGAATTCTTTTACTTTTAATTTTTATTGGCATCCCTGCTCCCACTTTATAATTATACTGAGTAGATTTGCAATATAGCGGCCATCAATTCCCATTTTTTTAGCAGTAAAATACTACTATTTTTGCATTTTTGATGATTGCATGCATATTTTTAGATATAAATGTTTTCAAACTGTAATTTTAATTACGAGAACTGATAGTTTAAATGCAGAGACTGAGGAGGAATAATGTTTGGAAAGCAGCTTAGTATTGTGTTGGTATATGTGTTGGCATGATGAAGCGGCGGCGGCGGCTGCAGCATTAAGGCGGTCACAACAAATTACTTGGAGAGCGATTGCGTTCGCTTCTCAATTAGGCCGGAAACGTAGACGCGACTTCCTTCCGCGGGCGGTGCGTTTTCAAGAAGAACTTTATTCTCCGTCATTTTTATTGTCGGGCGAGGACAGTGAACTGGTGTCGTTCTGGGAGCGACGAGAGAGAAAGGACAGCAGAAAACAGGACTATTTGGGTGTGAGTGGAAGATGGATAGATGAGGCAGTAGGCTGCTCTGATTCTACTCCGGAGGTCCTCGCGAAGAACAGAGCATTAGATTGGGGCACGTGCAGCGATGAAACTGATGTCTGTCAATCAAGTTCATCTGATGTTGATTGCGCGGCCCGCGAGCCTCTCGCCGCGGCGACACTCTGGTCCGCGGAGGTGTGCCGTGCCGACACCGCACGCACCTATCTCTATCTGCTCCATCTAATCTCCCGACACATTCACTCACTTTCCTTTCTTCCATCTCCGACAGGAAACTACCCCGCTTTCAATCTTCTCGTAAACGCCGAGTAAGTAAATTCAAGAAGAACTGGAGCGCCCTGAAACGCACTGACAGATACCTAGGTGGTCTTCAACCGCCTCTCTATTATCTCGTGTTTTCATGCACAACAACAGTATTGTACCTTTACACGGCAATTTATCTGCGTTTACACCATTTGGACCAAAGTTGAATTCTCTAACATGAGGTTTCTTACTAGAGAATCTACAGACGTGATAAGTCGGGTACTTCCTTTGCAATGTTATCAAATATTGTTGCCTAATTTGTAGGCTACATAGTTCGTGTATTTATATATTGCGTGTTTGAGAATAAAACTTAATAATTATTATTATACTTATTTTCCACAATTTCAATCACTACAATGGGATTAAAAAAATATTCAAGATTTAATTTCATAAGTTTTTTAGAGACAATTGTTTTATTGAGCTGGATTCCCTTTTTTATCAGTATCAGTGGAAGTGACCGGCACAGTGTAGGCTAAATATCATTTCGATGGGTTGATCGGACTATTCTTACTCAGGATATAATCACTGGATTGGGAGGCCCGAGGACTTTGAGCATTTGGGTCTGATTCTTGAAGGAAGTCGAAGATGACTTTCCTATAATGAATGTTTTTAAACGAATTGTCCGAGCACAAAGTTTCTTTTGTAGGTAATGTTTTATATTATTATTGTATATTTCAATGGGATAAAGTGCAAAATGCTCAGCTGTGATTAAATGAATTCATTTATTGACGAGCAGGTGTCGCCCGTGCTCCGCAAGGGTCTGTTAAAAGCACACATAGATTGAGTTTAGTTGCATAGTTCCATACTGATATTAATAAAAGTATTAACAACTGTATATTTATAATAGAAAAACTATTTGGTTAGGCTTTTATCTTACGTCAACTTCTCATGGCAAATTGAATAAATTTGTTTTGTATAGTTAATTAATACACATGAAAGTATTTTATTCATCATAAATGTATTCCCATTTATTGAGTATTCTGAACAAACATTTACAAAGCAATGAATGTTGTTGATGAATATTGGTCAGTGTCATACAGAATGTTCAATTTCATCCTCAAGGTCTCGTTGGACACGAAAAATCAACGAAGAATTTTACGACAGCAATCGCGGAGTGTTACGACGTGTCTCTTCGATACTTGGAGGCGCTCGATTTCAGCATGTAATCAGCTCAACGATTCTAGCTCGTTCAAACCGAAATTACCGTAGCAGGACTTGAGTAGCTGTACTACAGCAGGTACTTCAAGTAAAACTGCTGCCAATAAAGCTACTGCAGAACACTCAAATCGAATGTATATTCACTCTTATTACTTTTAGGGATGGCTGTCTTATGACTTGTATTCTGATCATGAAATAGAAGTTGACATTCAGTTTATGTGGTTCATCAAGTGAGTAGCAGGTAATTTCAATTAATAAATTCTGTTGTACAGTAGAAAGAATCGACATCTTTAGAATAATTGAGATTAGGATGCATATCTGAACTCTATAGCATGAGAGTCACTTTTTTGAAATCTTATGGTATGAAGTTCTAACTTTCTCAAGAGTACTCACAAGTTTTGGAAAATATAGGCGCGTTGAAAATGCACTGGGCCTCATCTACAGCGAACTTAATGCTGATCAATAGTCAATTGGTATTAATTTTAGTTCCTTTCAATTTCGTCATATCAGAAATGAATGTTAATTGATTGATACAAAAATTTGGCTGTTCCCGGAAAAAGGTTCATTTCAATCGCATCCACTTCTACCTTCCCATTGGCGTAGATTGCTGTTTCACATTGGGGGGTCGTACTGGGGGGTCTGGGGGGAGCCCCTAGCAAAGATTTTTTTGTAAAATAGCTTTATTAAATGGTGGTTTTTGGAACATATTTTACTAGCATATATCATAAAATATTGGGGGACGCGTCCACCGTGCCCCCCCCCAGGGGCACTTCCTATGCTGACGGGGTGGAAGTTCTTTACTAGAAAAAGAACTGGATAATTTCCAACAAGGTTCATTATGTGAAATATTTTTCTTTCTTGCGGAGTTTTCGATATCTACTCCTTTGGAAGTGTGTAATTTTCTTAAAAAATAGAGATGTTTACAGTTTCCTTCTCTTCTGGTCCTATCAACTTTCAGTACAACGACAAATCACTCATTTCATCTTCAGCACACCTTTTGCAATTTCAAAGCAGTATCAAGACTCGCGCTATCATGCTGATACATAGACCTACTCCGATTTTGGAAGATTCTGAAGATAGACACGGGAAAAAAATCATGGAAAGCTTTTTCTGTTATAACATAAATAATAATAATAATCGTATGACTTTTTAGTGAGGAGCCCTTGTTGTTTTATAACATAGATGAACACGTTCTATGTCATCTGCAAGTATAGAGGCTCTCATTAGGCGTTTCCAATCTTAGAAATTTGATAAAACTAACTGTGGGTGAGTTAATGATGAGATCTATGTTCTACCAATGCTATTATGCATGATATATGATAATTTTCAAATGGCCGCAGAGTGGCGGGGATCCGACAAGTCTATTTTCCATTAGTCTGGTGCACAAAGCGAGCTCAATCTCTTCAATGATTTGAGTAATGTTGACTTTTTTGGCATCGTTGGTCCAAGTCTTTTCAACATAGACCTGTGAATTAGCTTAGTCTTTCAAGAAAGCATTTAGCGGAGTCAAATCACACGATCATTGTGGCCAGTTGAAATAATCTGCACGAAATAACCATGTATGAACACATCCAGAATTTCGATTGTTCGTTTGTATTGTGCGCTGTCCGGTACATTGAACCAAAGTGGATTAAAAAAGCATATTCTTCACATTCATATCGTCCAGTTTAGGCCACAAGAAGTCAATAGTCATTATCTGTATTGACCAATTTGAAATCAGAGAGGCCGAGATCTTGTGTTTGTGATGACTGCCACTGATTCTCCAGCACATTCCAATGTACAACGACAATATCTTGCCAGACCTTGCGATCCATTGTTGCTAGAGCAGGGGTTTCCAAACTGAGGGACGTGAGAAAAGACCAGGGGGATGCGTGACACCCAAATTAAATGAAAAATAATAGAAAAACACAGTATTTTTATCGTCAACACATCTTCAACTTTAGTGTGTTGGTTTCACTATGACTGAAGATGTGATGGTTTCAACACGAAACTGCAATTCTGTGTAAAAGTTTAATAAATAATGTGGATGTGACAAAAATACTGTGGTTTTCAATTATGGAAAAATTCCAAAATATCAATTCTCATTCAACAAATTTTATCAAAAAAATAATATACTCAGACTTTAAAATAACTCTCAAGCTTTCATATTTGTTTTTGTAAAGTTTCATTAAAGTTGTAAACTCAATCAAAGAAGGCTACAGTTTTTTTGGCACAGCAGAAACAAAACGAGCTTAGTGAATAGTTTAAAGAACCAAGTGATTTTGTCCTATCTATCAACAACCTAAATTTGAGACTGCAAGACTGAAGTATAGTAACACATCGGGATGCCTGATGCCATCAAGGTGTACTCTTACTGTACGTTGAGAAAGTATAAACTTTGAATATGTGAAGTGTCGATAAATCCCCGCAGCTATTCAAGTTTCAGCAAAGTAGTGTGAATCTCTGAAAAAGCATAATCGATCATTTGAAAAACCTCAGGGAAAAGTTCAGTAGGTACTCAACTTGCCTAAGAGAGGAGTTCTTAAACTATCAACCTGGACATACAATTGCTGCCAGTAGAGTTGCAAGAAGAAGGAAATAGAAATGAAAAATGACTCTGCTGCAAGATACGATGTTGAAAAAATGGAAAAGCAATCATTTTGCTTAAAGTAGGTACTTGAAAGTTCACCCCAGTGTTTCAAAGAAAGCTGTTCGGGTATTACCAAGCAACAACATACACGTGCAAAAAGCGTACTCTAGTGGCGATCAAAACCAAGTACCGCAATGTCAAAATGTGACCTACGCTGTGATTTGTCTGGAACTCAACTCAGGATCTGTCAACTTATCCAGAAAATACAAGCGCACCCATTTCACTAAAATCAATTTTATATTTTGTTTTTGTAAGTAAATAGGCCTACTGTTCCACCTTCCTTGAATTGAAAATGTACCTGTATTACAATATTAAATTTTGCATCAGTAATTTTATTCGTTTTTCATGTATACTATCGTTTTTCAGAGAAACCTGTTAACAATACTTATTGTATTTTGAAAAACCTTATGTCTAGCTTCAGCCATCCTCAAAACTTAGTAGTTCTCACATTGCGATTTTGCACAATGATATAAATTCTTAAAATCATGTTCTATGATAATCACCCGTTAGATGCACTTAATTTAGTAGAGAGGCGCGCATAAGGTGAGGCTAGCAGTTGTCCCTGGAAATCTATATGAGATAGTGCGCTCTACTTGTTTTCAGGTTGTTGAGCACAAAATTACGCCCAGAAGGATTTTAAATTGTAGCAATCAGAAGATATTGTTGATTAAAAACTGAGATTCTACAAAATTTATTTTATCTTGAGATTTTACTCATTTTGAAAAAAATGTAACTCAGTAATCATTGAAGATTGAGCGCTCCGGATGATTTAATAATCTTGTAATCTAAAAAATTTGGTGTGGGGCACTCACACAACTTTCCTTGCCGTTATGAAAATTGATCACCTTACGCTAGTGTTCACGCGCATCTCAAGTCTACTATTCCAAGATCTAAGCCAGCTGGTGGCAGGACAATAACGCTGGAGATACACGAGGTCTGCTATCTCTTCGTAGTGGATGATTTAATAGAATCAACAGTTGCCAACAGTTTGCAATTGAATAATCACATTTTCTCGAATTCCGAGCTTATTTTCAATTTTAGGTGAAAATGTTACTGAACATTAATTGTTGAGATTTTCATGCTCAATGTTTTGTTTAAATTGTATCTGAAGCCTGATAATTTGGAATCTAAAATCGCACTTTGCATAGATGGGGCAGAGCTCCTGAAATTTTTACAGATATGGGACTTGTGGCAGTTGATAGAGCTTATCAATGACTATATTAGGTATAGATTTTATCAAATTCGTTGGAGCCGTTTTTTAGAAAATCGCGAAAAACACTGTTTTTGACATTTTCGCCATTTTAGCCGCCATCTTGTATTGCATTTGATCGAAATTGTTCGTTTCGGATCCTTATAGTGTAAGGACTTCAAGTTCCAAATTTCAAGTTATTCCGTTAATTGGAAGATGAGATGTCGTATACACAGACGCACATACACACACACACACACACACACACACACACACACAGACCAATACCCAAAAACCATTTTTTTGGACACAGGGGACCATGAAACGTATAGAAATTTGTAAATTGGGGCACCTTAATTTTTTCGGAAAGTAATACTTTCCTTACCTATGGTAATAGCGCGAGGAAAGTAAAAAGGCAAGAGCGAATTTCTCTGTCCGATGACTGGATTTGGCGGAAATACCTGAAAACTGGAAAATTAACAGAATACTCGAGATTTTGGTCCGCTCTGTATCTAGCACAAGGAAATTTTGCATGCAAAACTTGTTTCTGGATTACTCTTATGTCTTCAAACAATATATTGAAAAATCAGAAATACAATATACATTGCAAGCACCAATGTATGGTGACTGGACTACGTAGGCTAATATTATTTCTTCTATGAGCACCAACTCACGGACTTGGGTTCTCTGAGCTTTACCTTTAATATAAATTATATCAGTAAAGGATATTTTATCTCATTCAATGAGTGTATTTATGTTAGATTTGTATTGTTTAATAAAGGGGGATAGCATGAAATTACAAACTTGAGAAGTAGGTAGATGATGTGGATGAACCAAAACGTTTGAGGAACTGACAGAATCAGATTGATTTATAAATCGTTAATACTCATGAAATAGCAATACTATGTAATTATTTTTTCATAATTCTCTCTCCCAAAGCTATTTGTAATATTGTGAGTGAAATCCATATAAATCGAATTTATATGTAAACATTCGCTACTACATTAAATTTGATTGGTATTTATAATATTGGTGGCATAAATATGTTGAAAATTCAGATAAAATGGAAGAAAGCTCCATTCTAATTCTTCATAGAGAAGTATTCTATATAATTCATCCCATTTACATTTTTGACTACCTTTGAACACATTCTTCCTTGTCAATAATATCCTAGTTTGAAAACAATCATTTCCTCTTATCTATTTTGCAGTCAGAACGACCAAGACGTTTCTTAGAAGTAACCAATATATTTTATGCCTGAAATTTGAGTTGAGACAGCTAGCAAGCCGGTTTAAATGCCAAAATTGTTTGAAAATAGAAATGTTAGCTATTGTAGTTTTTTTTCAAGTTATACATTCTGTGATAGAAGAGTGCCATCCGCCGCGAAGAGCAAGAGAAGGGGAGTTGTAGCAAGCTGTGAAGGAGAAGAGAGGGGTTGTTGAAGGAGACTGGAGAGTGATCAGAATCTGGGTGGCCTGCCTCCTCCTCCTCGGGTCCTAGGCTAGCCGACGTGTGTGGTTCCTCCTCCTCCTCTCCCGCCTCCTCATCCTCACTGATCCACGGCGACGAACATTTTGTTATTATTACCGGGACGGGAGAGAGCACAGCGGAGCAGAACAGCTGATCGTCTTCTCTTGGCTTGACTCACTCTCGTCTCTCGTCCTACTGTCGTCAGTGCCGCGATTTTTATAAAGCTATAAAAACCGCGGCAACGTAAAGACACCTCCGGGATTCAACGCCGATGACAACGACAATTTAACCGTGTCATCCGGAAAATTAATGCCCAACTCAGAGAGAGAAAGAAAAATAAAGAGTAGATGAAGGGGTGGGGAGAGTAAGAGAGTGAGGAGGGAAACGTTTATTAAAATGTTGGTCGAAAATGATGGATGCGCCTCGCTGACCAGGCTGGGAAGCATATAGCTCCACTTTCACAGACCATTACTGGACAATCGTTTTCATTCATTAAAAAAGTGGCCAGAGAAGAAAAAATGTGGGAATTCTTCATGTGATAGGCTACTCGAAATGAGATTAGTAGTGATGGAAAACATTGGTAATGCTAATTATTATAAAATATAAATTATTGTAAACTATAACTAAACAAACATACTGATGGCAGACATTTGTGATGACTATTTGAGAGAGGATGCTTTTAAATACTCCAGAGCTTTGAAAAATCGAGTATTTTCGTTCAATTCCATTCATTCATTGAATCGCTTTTACTCATTGAATACTCAAAACCACTGGAACAACAACTAAATCTTTGATATCTGCGTTAATAAGTTGATGAGAGCAGTTTCATTAGTATTAGAATTGTATATTATAATTCACTGTGATTAGGAGATATTCTAAATGGGAGAATTATCTATTGTAACATTGTGCTGGTGTTTGCTGTGCACAAGAATTGTGTAGTTTGAAGCACTATAATTAAACGTTTTCCCAATGAACTGTTAGAATGGTATCAGAATAAAAACAACATGAACAAAACATGGTATTAACAAAGAATTTGAATAGTTGAAACCGTAAAATTCCAATCAGATGTTTTTGGCTGAAGTTTTTCTCCTAGATTGGACCTGATCCAAGATGTTGTTACAATTGGTTGTGGGAATTTCTCATCAGTTTGATGAGATGGAACTGATGAAGAAGGAATGAAGATGAAGAGGGCAGGGAGAGGTAGAGGCAGTCAGTGAGAGCACGGTCCAGCAGTCAACCTCTCAACTGGAAAGGAGAAAGCCACAACTGAGAGCCAAAAGCCGAGAGAGAGAGAGAGAGAGAGAGAGAGAGAGAGAGGAGAGAGAGAGAGAGTGAGTGAGAGTGCCTCCCACTAGTTCAGTTAGTTGCCCTTCAAACCAACAACATAAATTTATTCATAAATCAATTTACTCTGACTGCTTTCAGCTAGTAAGAACAGACAGAAGTGAACGAAGCAAGAGGTATCTGATAAAATCAACGCAGAATGTAAATGAGAACATGCCAATCATGAAGTGAATGGGTAATCAGGTTGCCATGAATTTTCTTCAACAGTAATTGATAGTCTTTTTTCCAAAATCCAAAAAAAATTGCAATTTCATTTAGGGAAATTTGTTTATCACTGTAGGTGACTCAGCAAATAAAATATAACCTAATTTTTTTAATCAACTAAAATTGAAATTAAATGTAAATATTGATTAATTGCATCTAAATGAACAGGTTACATTTTTATAAATCAATAGTACCTATAAACCTTGCAAAGATTGGATTTCTGTGGTGAACAAACTCTCATCAAATATAATGAGTACAATTTCTTAAACTGATCAATGATAGTTAAAGAAATTTATGACAATCCGAAGAATGGGAAAGGGTAAATGAATTATAGTAATGAAGCATAACATGGAATCAAGAATTCTGAATGAATTGAACAAAGTATTTGAATTGTGTAAAATGTTTTTTTAATTGTTATTTTTCAAACGTTGATATTGAAATCACAATGTTGTACATTTTTTTGAAGATTGAAAATAATTCAAAAGATTCGATAAAAAATTTTTGACATGAAAGTTGCTTTCGTTTAGAATTTGACTTCAATTAAGCTAGCATAGGGATACAAACATTTTTCAAGTCATCAAGATATTATTGGGCTTCAATCATTTAATTTTTATCCAAGTAGGAAACGAATCATGCTAGCACGAATCACAATGATACACTTATTTAACGTGATTTGATAATAAATTGTAAAATTACAATAATATTATTTACAAGAACAAGAGTAATTAATTAGATGTGTTATGATGATAGAATGGAAAGCTTTTTCATAGGTATTGTCTTCTCACTGATGGGGAATCTTTGGCAAGTCTATTATGGGCAAGTGATTGTACAACATTTCATCGACCAACTTTATCAATCGCATCTTCTTTCCTAATAAATTTACAATATTCCTGTACATGATAAGTCCACACCTTAATTTTTACGTACTACAAACTTTACATAAAAATTGAACATATTTACAATATCATTATTTACAAATAAAATAAATAGTTTCTATACAATAAACATCTACTTTTCAATTGTACAAAATTAATTACAATATGGGATTAAATTCAATTGAGACGAGCTCAATTTTTATTAGAAGGTTCAATTTTGCACTGTCCCAATATGATACCAAAATACAAATAATATAGGTACTTAATCCAAAAGATAATATTCTTAATTTGTAAATAAGACTTCTTCAGACTCAAGCATCACAAAAACTAGGTTTCCGAGTATTCAGGATTACATTCCCATGAGTATAAAATTAAAAGTACGAGAATATAATTATTACATATTTTATGGTCAAATAAGGACTCATTTTCTCTAGACATGTTATTGTCAATGATAGACACATTTATCAATTGTAGTTATTATTTCATATACCGTGTCTTAAACTTATTCCATAATCATATTATATGCTTTTACTTTTATAAGTTTCCATAGAAAATCATTAATCGAGTATTACTTCGATTGATTGATTCTGCATGTAATGATACAAGTTATATTATTCTTGAAGGATGAAATAATATTCCATAATTTAGATAGATCTGAAGTTCTTTTGAAAACAAATCAGCAAAATAATATTGCTAGAAAGTATAGTAACAAATCTATTGGTAACTAAGTATAGTACTAAAATGAGTATTGTAGATGTAAATTAAATGAAATCTTTGTTTGGTTTCTAGGAGAGGAACCCTTAGGTTTACAGTTAGGATAACGAAGAATATCAAAAGTAATGCACATTTCGGCAGGTTGAGGTAGTTGATACTTTACTTACAGAGAAGAGACCTCTTAGATCTAAAATTGGAAGTCGATATCACTAATAATTTTCAATAGTCTTTTATCCTGCAACAAAGAAAAACAAGAAAAATATTAATTATGTTTCCGAAAAGTTATAATTCTAGAATGAACAATAGGCCTATTAGCATAGAGAAAATATAACTTATGCTATCTTTTCTCTATGCTAATAGTCAATCCCTTTCAAATTTTGATTAATTTAGAAAAGTTCCATCAGAATAGACCATTAAGCTGAGAAATACACCATAGAAGTTCTTCCCTTCCAGTATAACAGATAACAGTAATAATGGGGCATGTGATGATAAGATTTAATAACAGCATAGACATGAGAGAGCCCGTCTTGATTAAAATGATTCAATTATTTCATGTAGTGGCAGAGGACATTTTTTTTCTCAATCAACATTAGTCAATTAGGCAAGAATTTCAAATTTTGAGAGGAATTTTAGTGTGAATATACCTAGTTAGAATTGTTGTTATTACAATGCTCAATTAGTAATCATATGAGCTTCTATCTTATCTCACAATTAAGTTTTAGAAACGCAACGTATATTGGTATAATAGAAAGAATCCCAAGGTCTAATAAAACAATATACAGTAAAAAGATACAAAAACAGAGAAAAAAATTAAATGTTTGTGGTTGAACGATCAACTTGAGAGAATCTTTGTTCCGATGAAACCAATGTAATTAATTAGAATACATTATGATTGTATTCTCATTATATTGGATGAAACTATAATGAGAACCATATAAGAGTACGGCATCAAGAGCTGTTTGTATGATACTGGTAGGTAGCCTCTATATTAATCTATCTAAATCATATATCACCTACAAATTAGGTACCTACTAATAGTAAGTAGATTTTTGATTTTGTATTCAAATTTTTCAAATAAGTGCAATAGGTATTTCTCAATTTTTTAACTTATTGTGATTCATTTAGAGTATAACATCAAACTTCAAAATTTTCATTATTCCTGGACCGAAAATCAAGTGAAGCAGTGTGAGATTACATAATCTTAACTTTTGGACAAAATTACCATTTCATAGAAATTTTTGGAGAGATATAGTACAGGCTCAGTCTAGTTTTTCCTCCAATGTCATAATTGTATTATGACTATAGTGTTTTATATAATAAATATAATTTCCTCAAAAAAAAATCATTCCAATGAATACAGAATTCGGCTACAATTTCATTAAAGTAAGACTGGTAACTAATTATTATTTTACTGCATTTCATATTAAATTGTAGTTTTTATCAACATTTTACATTACTATTATTTTGTTCATTGCATGAAAACAGGATATTTTGGTCAATTTTTTGGCCAACAGCAGGATCTAATTTGATTTAAACGTGCCTTGAAATGTTGACGAAAAATCAGAACTCATGCAAGAATTGTGATACTAAGTTGAACCAGAGATTGAATATTACAAGTGTCAGTTGAACGAAAGCCGGTTAAATTTTAATCGTGATTGATTCAACGAGTATCATTCAAAGCCTTCTTTGAATGGTACTCGTGGAATTAATCACGATTAAAATTTAACCGGCTGTTGTGAAACCAGACCTTAGTATTCTTTCCTCTATAGTTGAACTCACCTAATAACAAGTGTCACGAAGCCGAGCCGTTTAGTGAGAGCCTCGTCAATAGGAGACACAACAATAGGACTTGGACTGATAAATGAGTGACGGTTGACGCATTGGCGGCAGCTGCAGCGGCGACGACATCATTGGTCTCGTCGTTGGCACTGGGCTGCTCGGTCGACGTCGACGTTGTCGAGTTGTGATGATGGCTTTTACGAAAGCACAACTTGTCCATGTTGGTCCGGACTTTGCGGCACTCGTGCCTCTCCTTGTCCTGGCCGTCACACAGGCACGTGTCCAGCTTGGCCGCTTTCTGCTGACGCCGCAGGATGGAGATGCTGTTCTTGCAGCGGTAGGAGCACTTGCGGCCCATGAACATGCTGCGACAATAGCTGTGGTAGTATTCGAATGCCGTCAGACACTGCGTGTCGGCCGCGCAGATCTGCTGCGCGACTTGGCACGACACGGTCGTCTCCTTGAGGTGCGCATGCTCTACGCCCGGACGACACACTTCGATGCGCGCCTTCGATGCCTTGCAGTACGTGTCGTCCTCTTTGCAGTGGCACTGCAAACAAACCAAATCATTTTAATTATGTGTGAAATGAAGAATTGTCAAAATAAATAAAACGATTTTTCCCAACTCAGAGAGATGTCTAAATCAGTACTGGGCTTGAGTATGTCCAGTTACTCACATATCGATCAATGGGCGTACGTTTTTTCGCCTTCCTTATAAACTCTTCAACCAGGTAATACAAATGCTCAAAAAAGTTTTAGAGGGAAACGTTTGAATTCAATAATTTTTGACCCAGCAGCTCTTTCAAGGATATGTAGGAAGTAAACATATCAAAAGTCCTCATCCCTAACCCCTGTGCTAAGGGGGTAGAGGTGGTTTGAAAAGTACCAAATTTTGGTTATCTGTATATATCTCGAACAATATGCGTCTTTTGGACATTTTTATGAAACACAAAATTAAATCTTACAAATATTAGCCAACTAAGAAGCTTTAGTGGAGATGTAGTGTGAAATTTTAAATACAGCAACTGATGGTACTCCACATTTAGCACAGGGATGAGGATTGTCAATATATCCAGCTCCCAACTAGTCTCAATGAAGCTGCAAAGTCAAAAATTGTGTTCCAAACATTGTGTCCAAATAACAGTGTCGAATGGTCTCTTGTAAAACCAATGATTTTACTCAACACTAAAACTTACATAAAAATTGATGAAAAGCATAAAATGTTGATATTATACATCAAATTGAAGAGAATTGAACGATCTACAGCCCAATGTTCGGTACTCATTTTTTTCTATGCATTCTTGTTGTGTATGAAAAATTGTCATTTTAAAGATTTTACACTTTCAAAAGTGAATATATCTCAAAAACTAAAGGAGACATCACAAAATTCTATTGAGCAAAATTTGTAGGGAATTTATCTAGCTTCATTTTTGTTCATTTAGTCATGTCGCTGAAATACATTTTAAACCACCCTCATCCTTTAAGCACAAGGGGTAGGGATGAGGACTTTTGATATGTTTACCTTCTAACTAGTCCAAACAAAGCTGCGAAATCAAATATTGTGTTCCAAACATTCCCTATAAATTTCTCTTTCAATTGGTCTATTGCTGTGAAGCTGAAGATTTTACACTCAACTCGTTAAAAGAAAGCTGCGAAATCAAATATTGTGTTCCAAGCATTCTCTCTAAATTTCCCTGTCAATTGATCTATTGATATATTGCTGTGAAGCTGAAGATTTTACACTCAACTCCTATAACAGCTGCAACAATCGTAGGGAGATGCGTGAAATGATGAAATAATAAATTAAATTGAAGATAATATGATGGTCTATGAGCTCATGATTAGCACGGATTTTTTCAATCAATCGTTTAAAAGTTATAAGGCCAAAAAAATTGAAAAATCGGAGCCGGAAAGGTTTTTCTTCAAAATGTGACACCTTCAAGAGCTCATATCTAGAAACCCAGGAGAGATATGGGAGAATATTATAGATGAAACTTGTAGCCTAATTTGTGAGCTTTAATTTTGTATTCGATAAAAGTGTCCTAAAGACGCATATTGTTCGAGATACATGCAAAAAACCAAAATATGGTACTTTGAAACCATCTCCACCCCCTAAGCACAGGGTGACTGACTTTTTGATATGTTACCTCCACTATCCTTAAAATAGCTGCGGTGTCAAAAATTGTGTTCCAAACTTTTTCCTCTATAATTTTTCGTTGAATGAACTACTATAAGATAACATAACTTTGCTGTTGATGACAGTTATAACATAACTTGATAACCTTGAGCAAACACATCCGTTAATCTAGTAGACTTCAGTTACAAACACATCGATTTTTGGAAGTTCGATTTATTCTGTTGAATTAAACATAATTGACAAACCGATGATGTATTCATGTGTTTGCCAAGTTCTGTTTAATCAAGATTAATTTATTAAAGTAATGGCGCGTGCATGATCAAAGCAGGCTGCCGGGTTGTAAGATGAATGTAGTATTCCGTTATACAAATTATTGTTAGTAGGTCTACTCTTGATGTACCATGTCCACTAGGAAATGATTATATTGTGATATTGAACGATAAACAATTGAATTACTAAAGAAATAGTGTTCACAGTTGAAACACAGAAAAATAATTTATTCCATTGATTATATGGTGATATTTTTAATCAATAAACGATTAAGTGCCGGTTGCACAAAAGCCGGTTAGATTTGAATCATGATGTTTCACGAAAACCAATCAGAGGAGCCTTCTTTCGAAAAAGCCGTTTCTGCGCAAACGGGCTTAAGGATCTAAAGGAATAGTTTTCACAATTGAACGACATAATGTACCTATAGATCTACTTTTAGTCACTTGTTAAGAACTGACCGTCATAAGCCGGCGCCCGTCATCGGTGGAGGTGAGTGCGATGAGCGACAGCTGACACGGCTCGGGGCAGTGCTGGTAGGGCGGGTCTGCGCTCATCACTGCCGAGCAGCCGTACATGTAGTTGCGCAGCGCCATCGAGCAGCCAGCGTTGTAGATGCACTTGAGACGCACTGCTTCACAGCTGCTGCTGTTCTGGTGGTTGTTGGAGTCCTCCTTAGCCGATGCCACTGTCATCACAACAGTGGTTAGCAGCTGCACAGCTAGCAGCGCTACAGTCGCGTCCGGCCGCCACGCAACCATCACCTGCACAGCGGGAATATTTGGTCATCTTTCATTTCAATAAGTTAACTCAAAGTTAATAGTGTATAGATTACACTCCAAAAATAGTGTATAGATTACACTGTGGCGCTGACTACATGACAGTATAATGGGTGCATAGAAAAATAGTCTGCATGTGACGACAATGACGACCAGCACCAGTGTGTGGATGGGTGGTTTGCCAGTGCTGGCCTAGATGTGGACTAAACATTACCAGGTTGGGCCAAAATGTGGACTAGGCATTACCCTTGCTGTTATACTCTTTTTCCTGGGAGTAATGTTGCTGTGGAACGTTAGTTAGTGAATGATGAAATAATATTGATATTTTCAATACACATTAAACATCAATGACATACTAAACACATAATATTATTTTCGTACATCAATTTTATGATACATTTTGACACATATCAATGACTTTTTAGTGTTCAAATCACATTAGACATCAATGACATACTAAACATATAATATTTCGTTGAATGTATTCTGGTTGACTTGACAACTTTTGGGGCTCATAATATACGAATGGCTGAAGAGACTAAAGCTGGAATCCTCCAACATCGAGTATCGAATCCATAATCCATGTCCGGTTCAGTAAAAATATTCTTCCAATGGAACTATTCCACTCAGCCCGGTCGAGTAAGTTATGAATAGTGCTATTAGAATTCATAATAGAATATTTTCACTGAACCAGGAAAGGCTCTCTGATATTGATATGAGGGAATGCATCTTGTGTAATAATAATGATGGAGTTATACGCTGAGACTGTAACTACATGTGCATACAGGGAGTAATGTTGCTGTGGAATTGAATTTCTTGTTGATTAATAACTTTTGTGAATCAGATATGTGTCTAAAGTGTGAAAAGTCCATGCTAGTAATCCAGATGAGCTGTGATCCCTTCTGCTCACAAAATACATGAGTATGAAGAAGTCGAAAAATTGTTTTGAAAGCTGTAGTTTCATTTGGTATTTCTTTTATGTAGTTGGATTTTTAGTAGCAGCTTTTTCCGCAACACAACTAATAAAAAAGTACAATTAGCATCAGAGGAAAAGTTATTTAAGCGGAAAGTTGAATATCAATGTGAAAAATATTAGGAAAAGCAAGTAAAAGTGTAAAAGACTTAGCAATCGAACTTCACAATAAAGAATCCAAAAATTTTCACAAAACACACCACGAATTTACAGATTGATGATGAAAAAGAAGAGTAGCTATTTATATTCCCATGACGTCGTTACATCCATGTACGTTTTGTTCATACCAATCGAATTTGGGATTTATAGACGCCGGAAATGCAAAGAATGTGTGTCCTTCCATTTTAGGGGATAGAAGCCAACCATGCTCAGAAATTTTCGTTTCATCAACTAGTCTTGCTTGAGTAGATGTTTTGAATATAAAAACGTACATTGTAATATCATAGCCATAAACTGATAAATCATATATCAAATAAAACATCTCATGATATAAAATGAGGAAAGTAACTTTAAATGACATACGACACCACCCATTTTTGGAAATGGAGGACACTCATGATTGAATATTATCGCTTTACAGTTTAGCATAATCTCGTTTGATCACTCCTCCTATCATAATGAAAAGGAACGGAAATGCATATTCAAAATGACAATATGACACCTTCCATTTTTAGAGATTGAAGCCGACCATGTTTTATAGATGAGTCGTTTGGCACAATCTCCTTTATCGGTAAATCTCGCTTCAACAAAATGGTATAAGATATCACGATTAAAAGACAGCGGAAATGCAGGTTTAAAATTGCGAACAGATTTCGGGGTTGAAGAAAGGGAGTAACTTGAGTAGGTACTAAGCGAAAAAAGTGTAGCAGAAGAGAAGCTGGAAGAAGCAGCAGAGGGGACCACGAAGGATTGCAATGATAAACATATGGTATAGTATATAAATCATGGTTGAAGTATAATATAAAATATGGGAGATGAGTAAACAACAGAAAAAGTAAAAAGTAGAAGGAGAGAGACATGAATGGAGGGAGAGAGACAAGTGAGCACCTGGCGCCCAGAAAAGGGTCGAGTTACAGGTCGCGTGTAACAAGTGGTTTTCGGATCATTTTTTGTGCGTCAAAAAACAAGATCATTATTCCACTTGACTTGATTGAACAGTAAACACTGGAAGCAAACAGCGAGGAGACGCTAGCGCAAACAACGAGACAGTAGGCCCACAGTACACCACTTCATTTCATGTGTATTGTATCACTACCTCCGTAAACAAAGCCATAGCGCTCCGAAGAGAAAGTTCTGTGACGTAGGTATACGTAGGGGATTGAAGAGCCCACTCTTGACACTTGACAGTCAGACACTAGTGTATTGACCAGTGCAGTGCAGTCCCAGTTAACAGTGAATTAAAGATTCCTATTTGAAATCATGGATTGAATAAAACGTGCAAAATGTTTCTATTTTGAGTACAATCAAAAGCATCGATCATACTGTTAAGTTAAGTATACTAATTCATTTCATATATTTCTTTAAAAGATAAGTTAACTTTGTTGTAGCCAAAATCTTTCACCACGTGTGCTCGTGTAGGCTTGTTTAGCGTAACCTATTTGACCGTAAATTAATCCTGGAATTAAAATATTATTGAAATTTATAGATTAGCCTATTGAAAAATAATAGTTTATAGATGATAGATTATGAGTTATTATGTGAGTGATATAGATCAGATGAAATCAACAAATTAATGTGAGTTAGTGTTTTTATTGATGTATAGTGCGTTACTCAACCTTTTTGAAGTTTATTCATATTTTCAAGTTATCAACTTATTATTTAAGTGAATTTTTTTATTATTTCTTGTATTTGCATTTTAAATAATTCAAAATTTTGGAATTTAAATGATCTGATTTAAAAACAGTTTAGTACAGAAGAAACATAACCTTGTTTGGACTTTGGATCAAAATAGTATGTCTGGTTCTATCCCCATCATTTTTATGATTGTGTATTCTCAATAAATGATAGGCCTATATAATATTTACTTGTAAAGTATTCTTTTTGTGTGAGGATAAATATAAAATCATTCAAACATCAAATCTCTAGTTTGTTTCAATAATAGAAAAAAGTTTTGGTCTAATGTTTTGGTCTAGTGTTATGGTTGATCCATAACAGCTTAATTTCCAAATCAAACTACAACCTATAATAAATATTAGACTTAAAACAAGTAATCGAACCCCTATCTATAAGTTTATCTGTTTAATTAGCATCGCTTTCAATCACAATCACATTAGCCTTATAGTGCTATAATATTATTATCAATACACATAATTTCAACCCGTAATGTGTTTAATGTAGTGATAATAAGTTATCAATATTGGATACTGGTAGCCTACTAGTAGGTACGGTAGTTTAATGTCTTACAGCATAGAATACATTTTTAATAGTGTAAGCTCACAATGCTTTTTCTATGCTTCCAGTTAATCAATAAGGATCTGTTTGATTTTTGTTCACAACAATAGGTCTTGACTTATTCAGCTAATTCTTTTATCTAATAAATTTGACTGGAATGAATCTATTATTCTATTTCTATTTATTCATATCCTATTTCTATTTTTAGATGCCATACACTTGCTGCGTTCCCTGTTGTCGTGGCAATTACGATGCTGAACACAAAGTTGCAGTATTCTCCTTCCCAAAAGATGAAAACTTGAAGAGATTATGGATTAGATCTATTCCTCGAAAGGACTACTCGTACACATCATCATCGAGGGTAAGTTTAACTATAAGTTCAACTATTTGAAGTTTTCAAAATTTGACAAAAATGCCATACATTTAATGTATGGTACATTCAATAAATAACTTAATTCATTAATAAACAGGTAAAAAATGAAAATTGAAACAAACACATTCAGGGAGAATAGAACAAACGTATTTTAATGACTTAATAAAATTTGCTATTTTTGAGAAATGATGACAACTATTTTGAACCAAGTTATTGTATTATTGTATTTCAATCTTTGTTGACAACAAATACTGGTTAATTCTATCAATGGTTTAGTTAGTGGTTTTATGAAATACTTGAGTAAATTAATAAGCGTGAGATTGATCTTCAATTGCTAACACATTTATTGAATCATCTATCATACATCATTAATCATCATCTATTAAAGAAATTGATGTAATCTCGATTGAAACTTGATGAAACAAGTTACATCACATGATCATTTTGAAAATGTCTTTTGTTTCCCAGGTTTGTGAAAAACATTTCTCTATCGATGAGATACAACGCTTCACGTCGGCCTATGATGAGAAGACCGGGAAAATTGTGACTGCTCCTTTGAAGTTTCCAAGGCTCAAACCTGATGCTGTTCCTACTATTTTCCCGGGATGCCCCAAGTATATGTCTTCAACCACTCATCATAGAGAAGCTCCCACTTCAAAAAAGAAGAGGTTCGAAGAAGAGCAGGTATCAAAAGCTATTGAATTAAGCAAATCATCTTTAAAAAACTACAACGATGAACGAAGCTTTCAAACTTTTAGTGAACTGTGCTTATTGTATAAAAAATTCAAATTCAATTCCTGTTGGACAATTGTTTCAAACAATGACTCATTATCTTTCATTCTATTGAGGAGATATGAGGGAATAATGACATTGGACTACTCAATTGAAATCGACCAAGAATTGAACATGAATGTGTTTTATCGTGGTGTTGCCTTAAGCAAACTGAGAAGTGGTCGTTTCCCCCAAAAAGTTGAGAATATAAATTTTATTATTGATGTACTTGACGAAGTTGAGAATTTGTTCAAAAATAGATGCAGCAGTGTAAATAGGTCCTATCTGATTAATTTAATAATTGATTCTCTGATTAAGCTTAGAAATAATGTAGATGAAGGTAAAAAATGTGTTGTAGATTTTGTAAAAGAGCAAATAGGTTTAATTAATTGTCAACCTGAAAATTACCGGTATGGAACCGAAATATTAATTTTTTCTACTATGCTCCATTTGGTTTCACCACAAGGGTATAAATTTTTACGAGAGTCAGGCAATATCATATTACCACACCCAGTGACGTTGAAAAAAATAAATAGCTCATTGAAATTAAATCCAATGAATGAGCTTGATGATACAAGCTTTCTGAGCTATTTGAGAAGAAAAAACAATATTTTAGGAGAGCAGGATAGAAACGTAATTCTCATGATTGATGAGGTCCACATCAAGCAGAATCTAGATTATAAAGGTGGGAATATAGTTGGTATGGATCATGAAAACGTGGACCTTGCAAATAGTGCATTTGTTTTCATGATAAAAAGTATTGCAAGCAAGTTCAAGGATGTTGCTCACATACTACCTGTGAAGAAAATTACAGCAGATGTTCTTCACTCAATTACAAGGAGAACCATTGTTTCACTGGAAATGATTGGATTCAGGGTTTTGATGGTTGTCACTGACAACAATTCTATAAATAGGAAGGCTATGAGGATGTTCAACAATCCACTGGCAGAGTACGTTTACCCTCACCCTTGTGATCCTCAGAGACCACTATTTTATTGTATAGATTCTGTGCACATCATCAAGTGTGTACGGAATAACTGGCTCAACCAGAAAAATTGTGGTCAAGCTATGCTTTACCCTGATTTCGATCAAACCAATTGTAATAATGTACATGATGATAATAGTTGTAGCAACAGTAGTATTAGTGAAAGTAGTGTTAGTCCTAGTCCCAATGATTCGTTTAATGTTGCCTCACTTTCCACAATTAGAAAAATGTATGAAGCTGAGTGTGGAAACATGTTGAAATTTGGTTATACCTTGTCACAAAAAGCTCTTTGGCCAACAAGCCTGGAAAGGCAGAATGTAAAATTGGCTCTTGATATTTTCAACTCCCATATTGCCAAGAGTCTCATTGAACTTTCAGAAAAACATAATCTGATGAATGCTGAAAGCACCAGTAATTACATAAGTATTTTTAGGAAATGGTTTGACATTATGAATGTTAAAACACCATGTAAAGGTTTTCATCTTCGAAATATCTTTCAGGAGCCTTTAACATGTAGTGAAAGTGATGAAAAACTATTGTTTCTTCACAAATTTGTAAAGTGGTTAGATTTGTGGAAAAGTTCCTTAAGTGAGAGTGGGAAATTAACTAGAGAGACACATTCTGCTCTATTAATTACCACAAATGCAATGATTGATTTTACAGAATATTGTATTAAAGAGCTAGGAATGAGTTACCTTCTACCAGGTAAAATTCAAACAGACGATTTAGAGTTTAGGTTTGGGCTGTATAGAAGATTAGCTGGTTCCCAATACCATATTTCCATCCGACAAATTTTTGAAATTGAAACCAGAATAAGAAATTTCTCGGTTATGAAATTGAGCCTGCAGTCGGGCTCGAAAGGCTCGTTTGTTATAGACAGTTTTTTTGATGAAGGAAGTGAGGAATCCTTGCATTCTTTATCGTATTATGTTCCTGATGATTTTGTAAATATCCAAGTTGAAGATAGTGATATAAGTAATGTGGATTCTGACATGCCCTTGCTAACTTATTTAGCAGGGTATTGTGCTCACTCCTTATTAAAGAGGAAAAAGTGTAAAAATTGTGAATGCAACTTAACGATTGAAAAAGAATTGAATGAACATCCAAATTTCAGGCTCATTCATTCAAATGATAGAGGAGGCCTCAGATTCCCATCTCTTGATGTTGTAAATACAATTGTACATAATTTTATAATAGTTAAGAAAATAATTAGCTGTAAGGAGTTAGAGTCTAAGTTTATGTTAGTCAGCAATCAATTGGATTTGATAATTAATGTAACAATGAGTGTTTTGAACCAGAAGGAGATGAGCATAGACTATTGCGAGAAGCATAGGTCAGAAGAAATTCAACTGACATTGATCAGGTCTTGCTCTAATACTTTGTTGAAAAATTATTGCAAAGAAAAAAATTCAAAAATTGTAAAAGTATCCAACAAAAGAAAACTACAGACTCTAACAAAATAAAAGTAGGCTGTAGCGTACACTGTAGACCTATACCGGTACTATTTTGAGAATAAATTGAATAAAAATAAGAGAACCGTGTGCTTATTTCCACCCTAAGAATGTGTCTTTTATTTTTGATAACTTGGTAATTACTATAATATTTATTGTAAATGCTTGTAAGTTTTTCCTCTCTATGCCAAAGATTATGCTCATGATCATGATTATACCTGAGGAGTCAAGATTGATGGAACAAATTATTATAGTTAGGTTGAATAAGTATATTTTCTCGATTCAATATGCATGAGAAACCTGTAATGATTACGGCTCTCCATAGTACATTATATGCTATGTTTAATGACATAATTATGATCTGCACATCAATACGGATAACACTATTAATTGTATGAATCAATCTCTGTTACTATTTGTGACTTTCAGAAGCATTTATCATCCTTCAATTCAATGATGAGGCATCTATGAGTTTCTGATTACATTAATTCAATGTTTCTAAGTACCTACTGTATTTTGAATTGAACCAGCTATATACTAGTTCTATTCATATTATGTGGCTCATATTGTAACATGAAATGACAAAAACAAATTATTTTACAAGAGTACATACTTATAGACAACATTATAGACTGAAAAATCAAGACTGATTGAATTGCAAAGCTAATCTGCCATTTTCAAATAGAAAATATCAAACCCTAGTGTAGTAGCCTACTACCACTGTAGGAGGTGGTGAGAAGCCCTACGTGCTATGACGTCACCAGAATGCACTATGGCTTTGTTTACGGAGGTAGTGATTGTATTAGCATAACAAGGAGAATGTAGTGATAATAAATCACTACATCTACATATCTACTGGAGATAATGAAGCACAAACCAATTGTAAATAGCATTGAAAGAATAATCCACTTTGATCTAAATCTAGGTCACATGATACAAGTAATGTCATAGATCGTACCCTCATAAAGGAAAGCACCCTATTAACTGTAATGCAATAGATCCAGCATCTAGAAGAGAAAGTACAAAAGTCCTAAAAGGACAGAAATGTTACTTTAGTCATTATAAAAGTTGAAATGAAAGGTCATCATGATGAATTATTTTTTGCCGAGGTTCCAAGTATTATAGAAGTGCTGGGGATGAATTATGCTGAATTTGGGGGGAAGCTTCATTGAGATTGGGGGGTGGGCACCCCTGGGTAACGTCTTTCAGCAGAATAGTAATCAAAATAAGGATTAGTAGACATGTGAGTGAGTTGAAATGACAGTTTAACCGAAGACAATAAATCTCAATTCTATTCCATTCCATAAAAAATCTTTGATTAAAAAATGGTTGGATTCAATTTACTGTATTGCATACTGTAAAAGCATAATTAAAAAGAGATAGAACCAGTAAAATAATAGCCAATGGGTAATGTACCAGTCAAAGTAAGAGAATTGAGCTAATGAGCTTTGCTAATGGATTTATAGCTCTAGACTCAAACATCTATAGATTTAGCAAATCATGAAGATAGCACAAGCTAGTTAAAAATACATATTTAAATGCATTGGTTGTCCATCCCATAAATCACTTGAATTTTATCTTATTTTCTACATGTAGTGAGTTATAAATATGTACAATAAAATATTTAAAATATGCACATATAAGCTTCATAATAGCCTGTTATCGAAGTGAAATACCCTTACATTTTTAGTCAGTTTCAAACTTTCTGAACCCCTACAATACCCTCAAGCAATTGATTTTTTTGATTTCCAGTACTGGATCCACAAGGACTTAGATTTAATGAGAATGCCTAAAATCTTCAAGATTACAAATTGAATTTTAATCTCCCAACAATTCTACTCTATTTCTAACCCGAGCCGTATTTTATTTTCCGATGTTTACTCTTCCCTTCACTCGCTCCTAGCGAAAATTGCCCAATAGATTTAGTTACACAAGAAAATGTAGGAAACCCCACGACTCTCTATTTCATTCCCTCTTCTCTCACAACGTACACATTTATTTTTAATTTGATCAAGGTCTACGAAACTGTTTGCAAAGTTTACACTAGTATTGCAAAGGTTTATGAACTGGGAAAACTGATGACGCAGATTTTGAGAAAGAATGCTTTTATTGATGAATCAACTTCAAGTCCTAGACAGGTACAATGTACCTGAGAACAATACGTCTCTACTGAAACGTCACTAGACCTAGACTACGACGACTACGTCGCAATCGCTTGGCAATTGTACCCAATGAACTAAATAAAATCTGCTGGAGCACATTCCATTAATCTTCCAATACCGTTACATCTCGACCCAATATTCTATTATGTCAGTGGCTAAACAATACCACGACTGTCGTCTCACTATGTCGTGACTACGATACACCTCATACAAATCTACAGCTATAAATCTACGTGTTCAACAACTCAGTTAACGAAGATGAATATTTCAATATCCTACCAATATAATTGGTGAAATACACTTTTCCAAGAAGCAGATAAGATTATTAAAATTAAGATGATTAAACTGAAGTTTATGCTATTGTAAATTCAATTCTTTGATGGTAGTATTTAAAGTATAAAATAGTTACATTTTGGATAAGTCAATAGATTCTTTAGGGGAGAATAAATGATAGAATATGCTTTAGCTATATAAAATTCTCTACAATGAATTATAGAGTTATACTCAAGACATTGAAGAAACTGTGTATGGTCGGCTAATGTGAACTAATTTCTCAATGGTTATAGTATATTTTAACTAGATCTGTTACACTTTGAATGACCCACTGCACTCAAGACATTTTATTTACCCATCTTATTAGTGTGAACGAGAACGGCAAACAGAAATATGTCTACAGGCATGTTTGTGCTGCTTCTGTTTAGTTTCCAGGCGTGTTCTGAGCTCAAGCACACCATAACTATAACTAAATAAATATAGTGTAGTTGTATAGTTGTGAGGTCACACAGTGAAAGGGTCGCTTCTAGGCCACTTCTTGGACCCATACAGTAGTTAGTGGAGGTCCTACATAAACACACCCTCCAAAGAGACACCACGGCCGTGTTGGGCAATGCCAGAACGACAACTCACGCACGCACCTAGATACACACTCACACCACACCCACACACTTACACAATATTAATATAAAGATACATTGGACATCTGGTCCTGATCCTGTAGGCACCAGAGAGACAGCGCCTTACCAGACAATAAACACACACGCACCCACATGCGCATTCACAGTCTCTCTTGTATCTGTTTTTTAACATCTCTATCCTATCCCACTTTTTGCTCTCAGCTACAAGATGTGAAGAAAGTTTATTCAGTCTCTCAGCCTCCGCGCACTGCATCGCTAGCGCAGATGTTCTCAATCAAAATTGATAGAGAAATTCTTGTACTGTTATAGTTTGTAATTGGGGATTTCGAGTTCGTCTTTTTCTCATGTTCTTGTACTATTGAAGGGGATGTACTTGTACTCACTGTCACTTTATTTCTTGGGCAGATGTTTTCAATCAAAAGCTCTTGATTCTCTCAAAAACTGGTCAAGTTATTGAGAATGAGTCTTGCACTTTATTTTTATCTGAAATGTTGTAATTGATGGTAGTTTGTATTTTCTAGATTGATCTCGAGAAATTTAAAGTAAGGTACAAGTACGCCTATATCAATATGGGATGTCCATGATTTAGTCTAGTAGGCTAATTGATTAGTTTAACGGTGATCTTGCACTAACAGATTTTTGAAATTTAGACTACTACTTGATAAGTCTTGCATGGAATTTCTATGGATGATCTAATAAAGGTAGATAAATCCAAGCAAATGTTAATGAGATGCTTAATAATGGAATAACCAATCTTGAAAAACGAGCTAGCAGTTAAATTACTATAATGACTCAATTACATAGCAGACGAATGTCTCTCGTTATTTCAGTTTCCAAAGGGAAAATATTTTCTCAATTCTCATTCACGACTCAGTTGCCTCAACTGAGTGCCGCTGGGATTGGAATGGTGGATTTCACTTCATCTTTTTTTACGTGTAAATAATTTTATAATCACATTAATAGTGTACTAGTAATAATGACAAAGGTCCATACATGAATAATGATGGATACAGTACCAACTTGAATCTCTTTCATGAGCGAAAGATCGGAATTGGAGAGTACTCAGACAAATAAGCCTTCTATTTCGTTTTCATGATTAGAACAATGTACTCTATAATAGCCTAGAACAGCGTTCTCAAATTCTCTATGAGAGATTCGATCGGAACGCGCAAGTTCTTCTAGGTACAGTTCTATAGCAGCAAAGATTTCAGTGACACTTTTCACACTTCATCTTTTGAAACTCTGTAGAAATGTACAGACATTGATCGATTTCCATCAGTTTGCTTTCAGCTGCTTAGCAGAGGGAAATTTATGTGTTGACAGACACCTCTCACAAAGCTCCCACTCCCACAAAGAAGGGGAACTGAAAAGAACAGACCTGACAAAGGCCCTCTATAGTTCAGCAGGAAAGTAGTAGAAGTTGCAGCTCAAAGGACAGAAGGTCTCCAGGCCTTCTCTATTCTTTATTCGGGCAACATCTTCTTTCCAACAGATAACTATTCAAAATGAAACAATAAACGTCTGCTTCAATGATAGATGATACAGTGGCTCTATTATGCTGTTTCAAGGAACCATTCCCTGAGGAAATGGAGTAGAGAAGACTCTGAGAACGATGCACTCAGGACTAAAACAGATACTGTTCTACTGAACGTAGAATCATGTTCAAATTTGGAAAACGTTTCTAAATTTGGACAAACGATGGTAAATTATAGGGGTATTACTTTACTCAGAGTAAAGAAAAAGAATATATCTATTAAATCAAAAATGTTTAAAATAGCGTTTGACGTTTTATTTTATCTGTTTTCACAATTTATCAATACTCTCTACAAATTGCATGAGACACTAAAATTTGTCTCTTTTACACATATCTTAACCATTTATAGTATCTTAATTTTATAATACTCTAATCCCGTTTACAATAAAACTTTTTTTAATTTCGTTTCATAATAGATTGGTTAACGCTTATTTGAAGATTTCAATTCTCCTATTTTGCTCTCTGGACCTCTATTATTTTATCAAAAGTCCCATAAGTAGACAATATTATAGAAAAAATGCAGTTCCTTTGTATGTGGCGTCCAAGTCAGAACGAAATATAAACATTGAAATTTTTATTAAATAAAAATACTAAGAAATTGTCAAAAAACACAGATCTATTGATACTTAGAAAGATCGTTTTCTGTTGTTAGACCATTGTTAATCTTTATCTGAGAGCGACAACCCGTCTTTCTAAGTATCAATAAATCTGTGGTTTTTGACAATTTCTTAGTATTTTTATTTAATATGAATAATTACCACAATATCAACTTCTCAACTACACAAAAAGTTAAAATTGTTATCTTATCGAAACTAATATAATAGTAGTAGTACAAAATTCTTGTTTAGTCGAGTTCACTTGATTAAAGTAAGTTTTCTTGATCATTCACAGCTCTGCCAGACGTGCACATTGAATATTTAATAACATGGAACTGTCTACAATCTACATAGAAACTTCACCTCATAAAATTTGCTTCGAGAATCTCTGTAGATAAATTGGTTGAATGTTTGATTTGATTCTCCCGAGACATAATATTCATTAAAGAAGGTTTAAAAAGACATCAAGCTGTTCTGTTTCAGCATGAGACCTCTTCAAATAAGAAATAAACGCTTTCAACTGAAAACTGAGACTCATGCGGGTATCTGCACTAGGCTACGGGTAGGAATGGATAGGACCATTATGATTGTGAAGGGTTGAATTTCAACCTGTCAAACCTTCTATTGAGTAATTAGAGGACTAAATAAATACTGCCCTGAAATATACAGCTATAAATGATTAGGTTGATATTTACATATCATGCGTGATTTTTATATTTATTCACAATTTAAAAATAGCTGGGAAACATCAGGTGAAATCTCAAGTATGCAAAAATTAAAACTCATGAGTCACAATTACTTTGAGAATCTTGGATTTATACTTCGAGACATAACGTATTAACTTTAGAAACTCAAGTCGCACAATTCTATTCTTCTTAGAGGCTTAGAGCAATCACAATAATTATTGTTCTGCATAGTCAAGGTAAACAGTATGACTGATATCATTAATGTAAATGATATGACATTGGCCATACCTCATAAAATATACCTCACAACTACATCATTCAATATGTCTTTGAACAAGTTCGTTGAGAATAAAAATAGTTGAGATTAATACTTCTGTACAGACGAGGTAAACATCATGGGAGATTTTAATAATGATAGTGGTTGATACTATAGATCTTTATTTAATGATATATTTTCTTCAAAACTAATCAAAAGTTTCTCATGAACTTAACCTGATAAATTCTGGATAGTAGCAAGTTATGACATTGACAAACCAAGGAATTAGCAAATAGCAACCATGGATACCTCTCAAATAACTATAAGCTAGAGAGATGATTATAAATGTACTAAAATGAAATGTAATGTAATTGGAATTGAATTATTGGCTAACCATGCTCTCATAAGTTTTGAAAAGGAACACTTATCATGAAGTCAAAGAGTCAAAGTCGAATGATTTGACAAAACTACAACAATCTAGAAGGAAGAAAGCAAAACAATTTTTCTAAATTATTGATTAACTGAATTTATCGAATATTAATTACTAACTTCATAACTATCAGGTCATGTTAAGGTCACCTCAATTTGTAATATGACAATACTTTCAACTTTCATATCGCTTTAAATTATGTCAATCGATTTGAAATAAAATGAGAGAAAATGACTGCAGGCTCATATTCAGCCAGAACTGTTTCTAAGTAGGAAACCAAATTAATCCGTCTCTCTTATAAAATTAACAATTAACCAAATTGTATATTCATATTTGGTTCATTGAAACCAAAATGGATTTCAGTTTTGCATGATAATCTTATCTGTCTATTGACTCAAAATTACCTTCGTAAGATTGTTGAGAATTCGTGAATTACGGTGGATTTTTGTGAATTCGTAAATTACGTAGGATTGTTGTAAATTCGTGACTGTAGTAAAGAGCGATTCGTTACCTAACAAATCAAAAAGTATGAGAGGATAGAACGCAGAGACAAATATCACGCTCACATCTTACATTTTATTAAAAATAGTGACTGAAAGTCTGTTAAATGGAAAATCTAAGCTGCTTTGAACCTATTCAAATGAAATTGTACCACAACTTTTATTCTAATCTTATACTTGTTAATTTAATAGGACTTTCACCCCTCACATTTACCCCCACAAGTCACCTTCCAATCTCTTTTGTAATGCTGAGATTAAAGATGATACTGTCTGTGAAGGGAAATCTCTAATTTCGAGTTGAAGAGTTGAGACTCAGATTCATATAAAATTTTTATGTAGAGCTCATATATAGTACTTAACGCATTGATTTCGCACTGGATTCAAAATTTAATGATGATTTGAACTGAAGAATCTGTCTTTACCTACTGATCAGTCTGCTGGAGATGATGTAGGGTATTTGGAATTTTTAGATGTTTATGAGTAGAACCTAGACCAATACTAATCGATTACATTTAGCACTGGAATCATAAAGTGTGTTTTCTCAAGCTGTTTAGATTACGAAATCCTCTCAGATGTTTTCGGATCAACTTTGTGTTACTCGGTGATGGACGAAAGCCTAGAATGGTGAGGAAGCAGCAGTCCAATAAGAAGACAAGAGGACGAAAATAGAGCGGCGAGACTGCCTTCAAATCCACGAGCCGTCTCTACAGCCTCCCAACACAAAACTAGTCTACTAATATCAGAGCATTAATACCAGATAGTCCTAATTGCTTTTTTCTTAGATTAGTACATGAGTATAGCTATATGTGGGAATATGGCTGCCTGGTTTCAAATGAATGAAAAGGAGTATAGCTATAGTTTGGGAATGAATATAGCTGCTGTTGTCTCAAATGATAGATGTGCGCAATTTAATAAATTAGTTGACCATAGTTTCAACATCTGCTTGCAGCTTAATTAGCGTTCCGGCACAAGTCTGCAGGCTAGCTTTCTTTGTCGTAATTTTATACAGTTGAATTTCCCGAACCCAATTAAAAACTCCTGTTCCTTATTCAAAAAATCATTAATAACGATTAGATCACCCAATGACGATTTTCAACCTAGGAATAGTGTGCAGTGTGCAGGTGCTGAAGTTTATCAACGGGCTTACTGAAACTACAGACTACGTACTGAAATTCCAAAAAATGAAGTATTCAACAAAGTGAAGGATTGATATTAGTTATTAAACACTCCTCGAAGAAACACATTGAGTTATTGGGTGCTGGTTTAATGAGGAACTGGGAAGAAGTTGGGAGCAAAATGTTATTGGGTTATGAAGTAAAGAATAAGTAAAATGTACAAAAGCTTTTATTGGGAGATTCGTAAGCGTTATACCTTACAGAAGAGACCTGGCCTAGTTGCATTACTGAGTAGAGAGAGCTTCACCCAATCATCGCAGAGAAATGTCACAGACTGCTATATTATTCCTCCTATACTCCTCCCTCCCACACTCAGACCTGTAGTCGTGTAAGGGATTTCCTCAGATGTTTATATTATGTTTTTATGTTGCGCATTTACGGCGAAACGCGGTAATAGATTTTCATGAAATTTGACAGGTATGTTCCTTTTTAAATTGCGCGTCGACGTATATACAAGGTTTTTGGAAATTTTTCATTTCAAGGATAATATAAAAGGAAAAAGGAGCCTCCTTCATACGCCAATATTAGAGTAAAAATCAGGCTATGGAATTATTTATCATAAATCAGCTGTCTAGTGGACTATAATACAACCCGTTCAAAAACATCGAACATCTTGAATATTTATCTTTCCATTAACGTTAGTAGACAGTTGACTATAATACTACCCGTTCAAAAACATCGAACATCTTGAAAATGTATCTTTCCATCAACGTTGTAGACAGTTGCAGCCAGACCTGATAACAGCGCTCACACTCACATTCCGGGACGACACGTCACGGTACGATAGGACAGAAAGCTCTATATTTATCTAGGATTTTTTCTAGACATTTTAAATTGATAAATTATTTATTAATTTTTGAGAAAACATAACAACAGGTCAATATAACTTAGGGTACTGAGCGCGAGGTCTACTGTTCACAGAACTACTAGTATCAAACATCAGCTATCTCCATTAGAAGAAACTCGTAATGAATCACCTCTTCCCCTGAGAAGATGAATACTCTGTCAAATCTGAAGTGACAGATGCATTTTTAATAGATTCACATTTTTTCTAATAATTGCCTCGTAGAAATGAAAAAATTGTTACCGTAGTACTTCATACTTCACTAAACTCACTGCAAGATAATCAATCTAGAAAAATAATTCAGTTTTTACATAATAACGAATAAACAATGATATGCCAATCATTTGAGTTGTAAAGAGAAGTGAATTACTGTGACATCTTGTGAACGGTAAGTTTTAGAATCAACTCTCATACAAGAGTACTCATTTATTTACTTCACCTTCATTCCTAAAAGAGCTAGAGACTGTTTTAAGGAGTAGTGGACTTGAATTTATCTGCACCCATAATCTTCATGCATATCCAAAATCGTGATCCATAAGCAGAGATTGAGGCTTTCCTGAATAGATAGTGTCAGAAAATATAAATGTTCAAGTCAGACCACACATATTTACATAAACATAACCATAAACAGCGTCATAAACCAGCGAAGATGTCATTATGCTCTTTATGTTCTATCTATCTTGATAAATAGACCTGGAATACGTTAGGTGAGCGTTTCTCCCTTCACTGAATACGGTAGTTAAAACAAAACTACATGATTAACAATAACTAGATTTAAAAAACAAGTTTACACTTATAGACAGTTCAAATGCAAGTATGCAACTCTGGACAAAATCGTCAATGCTGAACAAAAAAAGGAGGGAATTACTTATACTCATTGTTCATTTGTACAACACCAATCATTTCAATGATTGGGAGTGAAAAAGGAGAACAATAAGCTACTGTATTTTGTATTTCTTCAATTTAAATTCTCTCAACAGATGACGACACCGGTAAGAATCCTTTTCTTGAGTGCTGTACTTTGAGACAAACTTTGCTCCTTTTGTCCTTGAGAACATTATCCTTGACATATAAAAGATATTGTAGTATTTATGTACGAGTTTAAACTACTGAGGGAGCCTGAATACCCTGGCTTAACCCTATCATATTGGGCATCACACTGAATAGCAGGAGTGCTTGTTCCTTGAGAAGGAAGATGTCAGTCTTTCACACAATGTCAAATACATTCATTTTGCATAAGGAAATTGTTGACATTGAGTAGAGCTATTTTTCTGAACTAAAAAGATGTTGACTTGAACTGAAATGCGATAGTCAATCACAGCTTAATCAATGACATCATTATTCCTTTATAGTACCTTGACATATAATATGTCATGAGAAGCATTAACAACATCAGACCCTTCGTCTTTCATTCGATTTCTGATCGAAGTACATCAACTACAATAATACTAAAGTACCTATGGGTACTAATTGAGCCAGTTTGAGAAGATTCAATTACCTTAACGTGGTATGAAGGCCTTGGAGCATGAGAGCACGGAGGCAGGTCGACGGTCTCACACGTGGCTCATCAATTCAGAAGCTGGATGCAAACAAGACAACGCCAAACGATTGTTTTCACAAGCACAACACTATCGAAGCCCATAAACAAACACACCGGACTACAATCGAATCTAAAAATGCGTCGCCAAGATTACTAAAAGATGATTTGCCAACGAAAATTGAGTAACTACTAGCATGGTTAGGGAGTCTAGATGAAAGGAGGAAATGAAATGATACACGTACGATGATGTCTCAATCACTGACCGATTAAGTTGTGGGGCGAACGGAGCACTACACTGAACCTACTCGCACGAGAGCTCGACTTCTACTGGTCGGTTTTGGTTTGGTTATGTTCAGTTCCTTTGCCTTGTAGCAGCGGCCTACGTTTGATGGGTACGAGATGGCACGCCGAGTCTGGTTCTGGTTTGGTTGTGTCTTCTTTCTTCTCACTTCTCCCCCATCTTCTGTCTTCTTCTACTCTCTACCTTTGCCCTTCTTTCTTCTGGGCATGGACCTCTTGCTCTTTCGATTGAGTTGTGTAGCGCGAGATGACAGCCCGCTCACTCGTTCGATCCCCTCCTCTTAAGCTATCTCTGTCTTTCTCTACTTCTTCCAAACTACTCCCCCTCCTGCCAACCATTCGAATCCCCCGCGCCACTTGATGGCGGCGACCCTCCCCCACCCCTCCACAAGGGACTAGTAGTTATCTTTGAAACTATCTCCTCCACCACCACCACAACCCCACGAAGGCATGTGTGTAACTTCGACCACTCTCTTCCCCTATTCATTCATTCCAGCACCTGATTCCGTCCCCTCTTCCTTACTGATCATCCTCTCCTCTTTCTCTTCATCTTTTCTCGCTCATTATGTCTCAATCCTGTCGTAGTCCTTTCCTCCACCATCGGCTGCTCACCATATGGTGTTCCATAGAGCAGTCTTCTTTTTCTAATCTGTTGTGTTTGCTTCACACATTTTCGCTCAACAAGATCTTCACTTGATCTGAAGAAATAGCAGCTTATTTCAAAAGGATGAGAGAGGGGGGGGGTAGAGACTCACTCGCTCCTTCTAATGTGCTCGTATTCATTCTTCACTTCTCACATTATTAGATATTCCTCTCGCTGTCAATCTGACAATTCCAATCAATAATAAATATCACCTCTCATTTCTCCACTCCTGGTTTGCTATATGGTAATCGCGAAAAGAAAAATGTTCAAAGTTTCAAATGGCAAAGGCCAGTATTTCAATGAAGAGGAGCGTTTTCTGATACGTTGATTTTGAAAAATCAATTTTCCAATTTTATGCTTCTATGTTCAACATATTAATAAGAACAATAACTCATTATTGGCAAAATGACATAGAATTTCACAAACACTCGCAAAACACAAATGACACGTTGAACATAATAATATATCATAGAGAAAAAATAGCGTTTCTCTATGATAATATATTGTACATCACAATTTGTTCAACCAATAATAAAGCTTAATATATTGCAAAATGCCAATGAGTATCAAGAATAGTGATAGGGATCCTATTTACCTATAGTACTATACAAAACTATAGGGATCAAATCCTATTATACTGTCCTCGAATGCTTGTTTTATAAAGTGATTAACACTTAATTTCATAGACATTTGGGGGTATTAGACGGGGTATTATTGCTGTGTGAGATGATTTTATTTTACAATAATAATTCAAATTGCTATCATCGGAAAATGATTACTGAAGCAGCATTAAAAATTATTATTAACAATCAATATTGACATAAGATTGAAATAAGATGACATAAGCCTCCCCCAGCATCGACTTAAGAAGTATAGTAGATCTCCGGCCTATTCGGGGGCATACCTGTTTAACCTGCTTCCTGGCAACATAAAATCCCTAGTGAATGACAACACCTTCACAAGAAGACTAAAACAATACCTGATGGACAGACCATACTATAGCATTGCAGAATTCATTGATGACCACACCTTCTCACACCTTAAATAAAAGTGAACACCGACACCCCCACGATGGGACGAAAAAGACGATTCCCCGGTCAAGCAGACTGCGGAGAAGACATAAGAAGTAAGTAAGTAAGTAAGTAAATAGTCATTACAAATAGATAATACTTATTCGGCTATATTGATTAAGATTAAAATTCAAATTGAAATAAATATTGGAGATTGATTCCAATTTTCAATCAATTTATTACACCTGTCGCAGTTCTACTTCTACTCAAAAAAATAAGCTTTGAAGTTGGATTTCCTACATGTACTTGAAATGCACAACATTTCTAGTTTAGAAAATGCTCATAAGGTTTATTCAATAACCCGCGGTTTATTTCCACAAAAGTCCTTTTCATAATTTATGAGCTCTATCGACCTGGGTAAAATAATGGAATGGACCGCATTCCATTTCATAATCATTTCTTCCTCAATTATTTGTTGTAACTGTACTCGTAGAGTTTAATTGAGCCTATATTTAAATCCATGTACAAAGTTGTGACTCAAAAATGATCATAATTATTGTACATGATGGAATAGATAATTTTTTAAAAATGAGAAAATTGAAGAGTTCTATATCTCTGAATATTTATTCAATACTCAAGATGTTGTGCCATGATGAAGATGAACACTTTGTCGCCAGGACCAATCCCAGAGTGTTCGAGTCGCTTTCCACTTTGAAATCTCCAACATACTTTGACCACTCATCCAAATATCCTTTTTCTTTGGACAATGCCTGACAGAACTCTTTGTCCAGCTTGTCCATCTAATCCTCGTCATTATGTCATCGACAATCCTTCAAGGTAGACCCGCTGTCAATTAGGCTCTTAGCTAGTGTTCATCCCCATTAGATGTACTTCAACAACAGGCCATGCGTGCCCTAATAAATAGCTGAGCGTCTTTGTATTTCAACACTCTCTCGGTTGAAAGCTTCACAATGATTATCGGTGTAGCACATCTGACACCAATAGAAAGTATCTGACAATACAATGCAATGCTTATGGTAACTCTTATAAATAATTGGAAATTATTAGAATAATTCCTGAAAATGAGAAATTACTGTGTAAGACACAAACAATAAAATCTAATTTGGTATGTGCTCATAACTGACATAGACATGAGAAATAATAGCCTTTACAACGGTACACGATTCAAATGCTCATTAACTATAGCTACAGTAGTTGTTGTTCTCTTGAAATAATTAGGCTATATGAGTTTCTCAATGGCTGTGGGACCTTATTAATTTATACCAATTATTTATTAAATACTATAATAGGCTACTAAATACTAATTGTATAATATTATTAGTTTTATCACTATGCTAGCTGGCCCGGCGAACTTCGTACCGCCAAACAGTTAATGCATCTCATGACAAACTTTAGCTGGATGCACACCTGAGGAGGCGCGATGCGGCATTTTGCATCCAGGTGCTTCTTGCTTATTTGTTTGAATGGAAGAACTCACACTCACTGATTCGGACATGGCATGTAACAGTGTGATAAGGCAATCTCCATAAGATCAACACTTTGTATCACCAAGCCGCGCCTCCTCAGGTGTGCTTAGTCTTTGCTTAATTTGATGCACTACATTTTTATGAAAATTATCCATCAATCAGTATTTTATATCTCAATATGGACTTCCTATGTGCCAGTTGTACAGCATTTTGTATTTTTAGATATAGTTGAATGCACCTTGCTGGGGAATTGAATGGTATATTTCCTTGCTGCTGATTTTCCTGTGCATATTTTAAATTTACAGCATTCCGAGTTCTACGACCCAAGTTTGGACGTCGTTCGCACCGCGGCATTATTTCATTTCACCATTTGATTTAATTTTAATATTAGAAATAGCTGTTTCAAAACTAACCTTATTCTATAGAATGGACGATTCTAAATTATAATGATTTGTATCAACTATTATTAAAGATATTATGGGACTAAATTTTTTTAATGAAAGAAGAAGAAAAAATACGTGTCGGTAACTGAATAACAATTCTAATCAATGAAATTTAATGTTATTAATATTAACAGCAAATTTTGAATTTTGTCCAACCTATAATACTATCATGTTTTTACTAGCACCATAGAGTTGTAGAGTTATAGAGTTGCTGCTCTATTCTCTACAGGTCACAAATTTGAAGCATGCTAAATAGAGTTGTCATCGGTTTTTGAAATTGCTCGATAAGAAAGATTCCGATTTCAACTTGTTCGATTAATGATTCAAGAGTTCAATATTTATTTTATTGTTTTTTTATTGTTATTGTTTTACAAACTTCAATTTGATATATTTAAATTATAATTTGTTCTACATTTTTTCCCATTATTGGAATACTTAATACATAATCGGGGAGTCCGATCTCACTAGGCATCAAACCTGCATCCTTGTAGAAACCAATCTGAAAAAACAAACCAATTCAAACTTTTTTTTGAAAAAATTGGAAACCCCAATGGGTACTAAATTTGTAAAGTCTCATTTAGGTATTAATAATTAAAGTTTATTTATTTATTCAATCATTCAGAATTATACAACTTACAGAAAAGTACCACAGGCTAACTTATGCTTAAAACGGTTCCAGTTATAATTTTCACTACCTATCTTCAATTTTTTCAAAAAAAAAATCCAATTTTGGGAAAAAAATAATTTTGAATTAGAACTCAAATGTATCAAATTTGAATAAAAATTCTAATTCCATCAAAGAGCTAACCATTACTGCTGACCACATTTTCTTCTGTATTTAATGCTATTGATGAAGTTGATAGGAAATCTGGAAAATATCAAAAATGTGCCAGTTGTTTGCCTGAAAAATGTTGAGAATATTTTTAAATGGAGCTAACCATAATTACTGCTGACCACATTTTCTCCTGTATCTAACGATATTGATGAAACCCTACCTACCAAAGTTTGATGTGACTATCAAACCTTAAGTGATGAAGACTGAGCAAGTCTGAGGGTTGCTCAGTCTTTATCTGGTAAGGCTTTGTTATATTAGGTTGGAAAATGCTTGGTTAGAGGGGAGCTCAATGGTTGGGCTGGACTGCATTTGTTAGTTCGAGTTAGGCTTTGTTGGGTTGGGGATAATAAAAAACTCAGGTTACAAAGGTTTGGGTTGAAAAAGGTTAGGTTAGGGGAGGTTAGGTTGGAAAGATTTTGCATAGAAAGGATTTGGTTAGGAGGCATTAGCTTAGAAACACTTAGGTTGAGAAAATCTTAGGTTAGGAGATACTTAGGCTAGGAAACTGTTGGGTTGGGAAAAATTAGGTTAGAAAAAGCTTTGGTTTGTGAAAGCTTAGGTTATGAAAAGCTTTGGTTGGGGAAAGCTTCGATTGGGAAATGCTTAGGTTAAAAAAAGCACAAGTTAGGGAAAGCTTAGGTTGGGGAAAAATTGGTGAGGAAAAGCTAAGGTTGGAAAAATCTAAGGTTAGGGAAAGCCTATGTTAGGAAAAGATAAGGTTAGGAGAAGCTAAGGTAAGGAAAAGCTTTGGTTGGGGAAAGCTTAGGTTAAGAAAACCTTGGGTGAGGAATAAGCTTAAGTTGGGAAAAGCTCTGGTTAGGAAAAGCTTAGGTTAGGAGAAGCTAAGGTTGGGAGAATCTAAGGTTGAGTGAAGCTTAGGTTAGGAAAGCTTTGGTTAGTGAAAGCTTAGGTTAGGAAAAGCTTAGTTAGGTTAGGTTAGAAAAGCTTAGGTTAGGTTAGGTTAGGAAAAGTTAGGTTAGGTTAGGTTAGGTTAGGTAGGTTAGGTTAGTTAGGTTAGGTTGGGTTAGGTTAGGTTAGGTTAGAAAAGCTTAGGTTAGGTTGGGTAGGTTAGGTTAGGTTAGGTTAGAAAAGCTTAGGTTAGGTAAGGTTAGGTAAGGTTAGGTTAGGAAAAGCTTAGTTAGGTTAGGTTAGGTTAGGTTAGGTTAGGAAAAGCTTAGGTTAGGTTAGGTTAGGTTGGGTTAGGTTAGGTAGGTTAGGAAAAGCTTAGGTTAGGTTAGGTTAGGAAAAGCTTAGGTTAGGTTGGGTAGGTTAGGTTAGGAAAAGCTTAGGTTAGTTAGGTAGGTTAGGTTAGGTTAGGTTAGGTTAGGTAGGAAAAGCTTAGGTTAGGTTAGGTTAGGTTAGGAAAAGCTTAGGTTAGGTTAGGTTAGTTAGGAAAAGCTTAGGTAGGTTAGGTTGGGTAGGTTAGGTTAGGTTAGGAAAAGCTTAGGTTAGGTTAGTTAGGTAGGTTAGGTTAGGAAAAGCTTAGGTTAGGTTAGGTTAGGTAGTTAGGTTAGGTTAGTTAGGTTAGGAAAAGCTTAGGTTAGGTAGGTTAGGTTAGGTTAGGTTAGTAGGTTAGGTTAGGAAAAGCTTAGTTAGGTTAGGTTAGAAAAGCTTAGGTTAGGTTGGTTAGGTTAGGTTAGGTTAGGTTAGGTTAGAAAAGCTTAGGTTAGTTAGGTTAGGTTAGGTTAGGTTAGTTGGGTTAGGTTAGGAAAAGCTTAGGTAGGTTAGGTTAGGTTGGGTTAGGTTAGGAAAAGCTTAGGTTAGAAAAGCTTAGGTTGAGAAAAGCATGGGTTAGGAAAAGCTTGGTTGGGAAAAGTTAAAATTGGGGAAACCTCAGGTTAGGAGAAGCTTAGGTTAGGAGAATCTAAGGTTAGGTAAAGCTTAGGTTAGGAAAAGCTTTGGTTAGGGGAAGCTTTGGTTAGTGAAAGCTCAGGTTAGGAAAAGCTTTAGGTTGGAAAAGCTTTGATTAGGGAAAGCTTTGGTTAGTGAAAGCTTAGGTTAGGAAAAGCTTTGAGTTAGGAGAAACTTAGGTTAGGAGAAGCTTGGGTTAGGAGAAACTTAGGTTAGGAAACTGTTGGGTTAGGAAAAGATTAGGTTAGAGGAAGCTCAGGTTAGGAAAAGCTTTAGTTAGCAAAAGCTTTGGTTTGTGAAAGCTTAGGTTGGAAAAGCTTTGGTTGGGGAAAGCTTTGGTTAGTGAAGGCTTAGTTGAGGAAATCCTTTGAGTTAGGAGAAACTTAGGTAAGGAGAAGCTAAGGTTAGGAAAAGCTTAGGTTGGGAAAAAGCTCAGGTTAGGAAAAGCTTAGGTTGGAAAAGCTTTGGTTGGGAAAAGTTAAGGTTAGGTAAAGCTTGGGTTAGGTAAAACTTAGGTTAGGAGAAGCTAACGTTAGGTAAAGCTTAGGTTAGGAAAAGCTAGGGTTGGGGAAAGCTTTGGTTAGTGAAAGCTTAGGTTAGGAAAAGCTTAGGTTAGGAAAGCTTTGAGTTGGGAAAAACTTAGGTTAGGAGAAGCAAAGGTTAGGATAAGCTTAGGTCAGGAAAAAGTCAAGTGTTAGGGAAAGCTTAGGTTAGAAGAAGCTAAGGTTAGGAGAAGCTAAGGTTAGGTAAAGCTTATGTTAGGAAAAGCTTTGGTTAGTTAAAGCTTAGGTTAGGAAAAGCTTAGGTTGGGAAAAACTCTAGTTAGGTGAAGCTAATTTTAGGAAAATCTCAGATTAGAAAAAGTTTAGTTTAGGAGAGATCTGTTCTTGGCCCAGGCTCAGTAAGCTTTGGTCATACTTGTTCAGGTTAGTAATTATTTGACTTGATTCAAGAGTTCTGTTGTGTATTTTTGAAAGAATAAGAACTCTCAGTAGAATTATTTCAATGATCTTTATTGAACACTTTATATTATTGTTAAGTCGAATACGATACAGAATAGAAAATACTAGAACAGGTGAACAGCGCCTTATGAATGTGTCTGTCTTTGTGTTTCAAATTCAATGCCTGTCTGATCTTTTTGAATGTTGTAGTGTAGAAATGTACAATGGATAATAATTTAGATTATAATGCAAATGTTTGTAATATTCATATCATATTCATGTAAAATAAATGTTGTTGGTAATAAATTGAATCAGTGTTTTCTTCATTTCTGTGCAATATTTTATGTTGACTACTCTGTTTAGGCGGTAGTTCAAATATATATATAACAAGTTCATTCAATTAAAATGTATCATTGTCATAAGAAAATGTGATTAAGAGTAAAGGTTTGTACATTGTCCACCACTTCTTCAACTCCTAGTTCTTAACATTATAGTTCTTTCCATACTCAAAGAGTCTCCACTATTGAAAAATCTCTTTATCTTAACTCTTGAATCCTATCTCAATGTTCAATTGTTCTATTCAATCATCTTAATCAGTAGAAAGAAAATGGAAAAACAGATCTACCGACGACTGTTGGATGACGCGATGATTATAACAGCTGATTTTTATTTCTGTGTGAGGCCAGCTCACAAATCTTCACCCATAAGGATTACATGTAAATTTTGAAGGACCGTAGGGAAGAGTCCTGAAGTCGGATTATAAATTTGATAGACCAAAAACAATCCTTGATGCGGATTTTATATCATGTTAAAATTTCAACTCAATCGGTGCAGTACTTTTGGAGTTTTTGAAGCGTACAAAAACCAACATAACATTTATATATATATAGATTAGGACCTCTGTCACATTAGGCTGATTTCGACAGTGGTGTAACAAAGGAAAATATTATCTCTATTTAAAATCATGTGATTGCGCAACGTGTGATACTGTGAAGTTGGTACCGTACTATAATAATTATGTGGTAGCATTATTATATGAAAATCGGGGCACCGAGCTTTGCTCGTTATTTATTGACCGAGCGAAGTGAGGTCTAAGATTACATGTCTTTCAGCGAGTTTTCCCAGGGATGAGAACTAGTGCAATCGAATTTTGATATCATAAACCTACTATATTTCAAATTTCATGAAAATTGTTAGAGCCGTTTTCGAAATCCGTTGAACATAAATAACCATATAACCAGATAGACAGATAACCAATATAAAAATAGAAAAATATAAACAGATATACAGGAATTGCTCGCTTAATATAATAGGATATCATCAAATCATGTCTTTGGTACTAACGTTACCGTAATAATTCCAATCATTATGAATACAACAGTCAGCTAGCTTTTTCTTTTTCTTCTTCTTCTTCATCATCATCTTCTTTTATGTAACTACCCCATAAAAAATGAGCTCCGCATTCTCGATAATTTTTCATTTTTCGCGCGTATCATTCATGATTTCGGCAAATTTTTACAGCAGGATGTAGACGCTAACCATCACCATTTATTGTCCGGGCTTGAGACCGTCACTCGAAGTGAAATATCACGTCCAATTGTTCATTTGACCAATCATGTACAATTATTTCACTTTCGAAAAGGAACAACAAGCCTTGTCCAAAACTAAAACCACCCCTCATGCCGTTACAATATTAAATAATAATATAACAGTCAGCCAGGCAAGCAAGTTATCAATTTATATAAACACATCGAGGCAAAGCTATACAAATTTCCACTCACATCATGCTTCAATGACATTTTTAAAAGCATGGGCAGAGACAATCAGAGAGTCAGAAACACGCCTAGTGACGTGGTGACTGGTGTCTCAATTCTCCTGGCATGCCAGCTTTCCCTAGTCGAAGACAAGCTAGCTGTACATTACACCTACATTATTCATTCGCCTCACCATTTTTACGAGCAGACAACTAGGCATAAATTTCTATTCATTGACAGTCACACTACGGCTCATGAATAAGGACTGTTTTTGAATAGAGCGAACATTGAATGGTCAATAACAACGGCACTCATGAAGCACACAGCCTTCGAACACTCCACGAGCCACTTGTACAAACACCACCTCCAAGCTCCACTTCACATCTGATATCTTTATTTAGTAACCGACTTCAAATTTACATAGACACAACGAGTGATTGTTGGTTGGATAGAGTCGACCATATGTGTGTGTATTCAAAAAGTCTTTTTAACCAAAATCATTTTATCCCTGAAGTATTTTACACATAATTGAAATAATAAGATGAGATATTGTCAATACCACTTTAATTTATTCGAAAATTAATTCATATTACAGAACCAGGTTTCATGGTAACACCTACCACATCTTCAGCTGAACTCCATGAAACCTGGTTCTGTAATATGAATTAATTCTTGAATAAATTAAAGTGGTAGCCTATTGAGAATATCAACATCTTATTCTTTCAATTATGGAGAAATACCACAACATCTCATACCATACAATCAAATTATTTTAAACATTACAAATTTAGCATTATTTTGAAAGTTGACACTACAAATAACTTGTAATGTATTCCTATTTCGCTTTACCATTTTCAATATATTTAACGTCAATAAGACCAGTTTCAAACAAAAGACTGGAAAAATCGTCGATGTAGATGAACTTTTTGTGGTTTGTGTGAAGAAACAATAATTTTCGTCGCCGCTATTCATCTAGAGGTTTCTTTGTTTCTCATAGCAAGAGACAAGGTAAAATCCTAGCGAAATCGTCAGGTAACGTTTAAAGGAGTGCATGAACAAGAAAACCATCATTTAATTAATGCATTTTTCATAACGTAGGTTTCAAAATCTATTGCTCACACTGGAAATGGCAACATTCAAACTATACATTGTTGAGATAAAATTCGAGTTTGTTTTTATTAATAAACTGGTGACAGTTAGGCCTATTTCAAATTATTTTATACCAGGACTTCCTATTTAGGAAGTCCTGTGTATACGTCATTGCCCAACTCGGTATAGGGTATAGCCTACTGAGGGCCGTTTGCACAGTGACAGTTTAAACTAAATTTAATTTTAAACTGGATTAAATCCGTATCAAGTCTAGTTTGTTATAATGTGTTTCATTTTGAGTTTAAGCCACCAGCTGATTAAATCGAGTTTAAGCTTTGACTGTGCAAACGGCCCTTAATATGATTTCCTTTGTTGTTATGAAGGTGATGTTGCGGTAGATGCAATTATTGAATGAAAACGACTTGATATTATCAAAACCACTATATTTCAAATTCTATGTTCGGTTTATACATCGTTATTAATCTATCGTGAACCATATTAGTATACCAATAATGATTGATAATGGTGTAACAACCGAAACTAGAATCTCAAATTTGCTTTAACAAATTAGTTGCTTTGAGAGTAACAAAGTCTTTTCTTTCAATAATTGATGAGATCACTTGTCCCTAATTACAGTAGTTAGCTTGTCTACTTGAGATTAGTTAATTCAGGGGTGCCCACAGCGGAGGAGGGGATTGGACGCAGATTGCGTCCTTGGAATTCATGAGAGGTGGAGCTCAAAATCAAATATTTGGGAGGGTCACAAAAAATGTAAAAAGGTCAGCAGTGTTTTAAATAAAAAAGGTGAAAAAGTCAGCGGGGTTTAAAATTTACGACATTATTTTGGCTTTTGACAATTTTAGGGGGGGGGGTAAAGAAGGTGATTATTTTTTCAATTATTAGGGGGTATCCGTCCATGGGCCTGATGGGGGTAGGTACCCCTGATTAACTTTTCCTTTACTCATCTCCAATTGGCTCTCACAATTATTCCTATTTTCTCATCGGTTAAATATTGTGGTTGACTGAATTCTTTCTTCCTCAATTCTTATTGGCTGTTGCCATTACTAAGAAATCGCTGCTTATTCATTGGTTAGTTCGTGATGGTTACTTTCTTTCGCATTGACTCTATTCTGTATTTGTGATTGGCTGAAGTATTTAGTTCTAAACTGAAATTGTCTGTGTCATTATTGGTCAACTTGTGATTGGTTGAATTTTCACTCTACTCCCACCGACACCGAATGTTTTCATAATGTCAAGTCGCAAAGCACTTGCATATTGGTAAGATTGTGATGGTTCAATTTTATTAAATTTTCTTCCACTTGATTCTGAAGCGTATTAAAAACATAAAAAAATCATCAAAAAATAGAAATCAATGTTATAAACGAAAATTTAACACAAAATAAAACATTGTATGTCAACTTCCTGTGTTATTCTCATTCATAAAATCTTTAACGCTGTAGCAGTCCTCATGTGGTTTACGGTATTTTTTCTAATCTCGTTATTTTCAACATTATTGATAAATTATCTTTCGTGGATGACATCAATTTTCATATTGATTTAAATCTGATTAAATTCACTCTCAACTCATTCTCAAAGACAATGAAATTCATCTTCTCACATTGTTAACTTCCATTGGCTGTTGTCATGACAAAGAGGTTGATGCCCTCTCATTCTCTCATTAGTTGTCTTGTGACTGGTTTAATTCGTTGTCAACTCTCACTCACTGTAACCATTTTGGTTGAATTGTTACTTTTTTACGTGCTGAATTTTCTTGTAAAATCTCATTGGACTTCGCCATGAAAAAAAGATTGCTGCTCTCTCATTCGGCAACTTGATTAGATCTTTATTCCTGATAGGTTTTCTTATAAGTTTTAGATTCTCTTTTATTATATGTAATCGTTTTTTTATTAAGAATTTTATTTATTTCTATTAATCTCATGTAATCTTATTACATAATATGTAATATATTATTTTTGTATTCTTATGTAAATTTTCACTTATTTTGTAAAAATTTGTGTGGCAGAGAGGAACAGGAGTCCTAACTCCGCCCTAATGAAGGCATATAATCAATCTCTCTCTCTCTCTACAACTTTACACCGCACCTAACACCTAAACCGATGCCGATGACCAGCAATAATAAATATACATCCATTTTGACTTGAACGACTTAACTGCTATGAATAATGAACTTGAGGTTCTTACAAATGGAGTGTGAAACATAGACTTAGAAATCAACGAAACAAAATCCAAGACAATAAAAATATTATTGGTTACACTAATTTCTTGACTCGCTGAGGTTTCAATTTTTATAATGGACCGTACATCAGAATAAATGACAAAAATTTGAATTACTGTGACTTTGTTACAATCCGACAATAGACAAAAAAACTTGACTGAACGGAACAAATCAACACCACTTGTAATAAGGTATTCACTCGCATAAGTTGTTATTTCAAATTTGTTTGGAACAACTAACTAAAGGTAATAGTGACTTCACTCTATTATTCGTTGATTATCAGTAGGTATCAGTTATTTGTATTTTCAAGCTGGGAACACTACTCATAATACATTCTTTGTAGTCAAGTAGTTTATTAGAACTGTATCGGTAAAACTGAGAGACATCGGTATCTGTAGATGTTTATAGAGACTTCCATTATAGTATTGATAAAAATATTGTAATTATTGTACAAAACTTTCTATTATCATTTAGTTGGTAAAAAGTGTAACTATTGTATTTTATAATTGTCTTGATGGAATAAACATCTATTCTATTCTAACTGTACAAGCGACCACTCCCTCAATGTGGTCGCTGATTCCAAGTACCACCAAATTTTTTATGAACCAGCAGTGAAAAGTAGTTACACTTTTCGCTTTGAAAACGTCCGACTGCCGACTGCCGAGCCGACTACTCGGCGACTGACGTGTTGACAAGAAGAAGAGCGGTGAAACGGGCCGGACGGGGGGGGGACAGGAGTGGCAGGTGCCGACAGGTGCGGAGAACTTTATTAGATGCCACAGTTTTGAGCCGATTATTCCAGGCCACTGCAGCAGCTACAGAAAAAATCGTCAAAACTGGTGACCATCGTTCCTCGTTTATCCCTATTTCTACAGCCTTCTCTCACATCAGGACACTATAGAAATACTATTATAAACCCAGAGCTGTAGGATGCATATAGAAAACTATAGGTATACTATTGAATATAAATAATCCTATATACAGTATAAGTTTAGTATTCTATACTTTCTTCGGGTGATCTTCCGATACCCGCAACAACGATCTATATAGATATATTAATACGTTCTTCTACGTTGATATAGGTATAATACAGTACATTTTATCGATCCTTATTACCTGAATCCGCTTTCCCGCCAATAAAGAACAACATACTATAGGAAACTCGAAACATGGAACTGAAATGAAGGTCTTTCAGGGAAGCTGGCATCCCCTGACAAGAAGATAATATATTACCATCTATTATGGTTCTGTTAGGCTCCTACGAGAACACCTTGCACACCCTCGTCCCTCGTCTATTCCTTCCCGTAAATATAGAAAGAAATCCACATGCAGTCCCTCCTAATCCAGTGGATCTATACAATATAGTGAATATAGTACAGTGCTAGTAGGAATACTATACCGTATTTCCCTTATATGGTGAATATAGTAGGTATGCCTACAGGCAGTTATGGTAGGTTCAACACTCCGTTCTCCACCGAAATTCGGGATTAGGGTAGGAAAGCTAAAGGTCGGCTACCGCCCTTCAAAGTGATGGAAGAGGCCGAAGGTTGGCATTGTGTAATAATCATTTCTCAAGATTTTGTATTCAAATTCTAAAGAACCCTGGGAACTTCATCAGATTCAGTGAGGGGTGAACTAGCTTCTACCACTTCAGCTAGCAAAAAACATGCTCACCAAAAATAGAAATTTGTTGGCACAAGGTAGGCGGTGATAGGCGGTGTATTTATTGGAGATACAAAGTTCCCAAATGTTCTTTGCAAGTATTCCTAGTGGTTCGGAACCAACCTACAACCAGGTAGGTTTTTCACCATCAGAAAAAAGGATACAAGTTTCTGATTCATATGAACATGATCTTCGTAAAAAAACTTCATATTGAGAGAAATGTGAAAAGAATGGATAAATGATTAAGATTGTCATCTTGCCAAAATCTATCGATGAATAGCGATTAATTACCTCTATATTGTTTCATTTGAATATAATCCACTTTTGAAATACAAAGATTCACCGCCCCATCAGAGCCCCCGAACATTCGGAGTCCCCATCGTTCCATCGCTTGCTTTACCCCCCCCCCAAAACTCTTTTAATCCCCTAAAACTGTAAATTAATGATCAACTTTTAAAATTCTGATATAGCCTACTTTCATTTTGAATGATATACCTTGTCATATCAGATATACTAACAAATCAGATATTTTGATCAAGTTGATTAAAATTTCTAGTTGATTAAATATTGTTCTCGTGAAATAAGCTGATTGATTAAGAGCCACCCAGCAGCTGAGTGCATCTGCTAATAACAGTTTTAAGTTTGAAGGATTAAAAGAAAAAAATTAACTTTATTGATGAATTTGGAAACATCGCGAAAATATGTTTTTATTTTAAATACGACTATTATTTTTGATCAATTATGTATAATATTTTAACTCGATAACTGCGATTTTATCGAAAACAGCTCCAACGATTTTGATCAAATTCATACGTAAAATTGTCATTGATAATCTCTATCAACTGCCACAAGCCCCACATCTGTAAAAATTTCAGGAGCTCCGCCCCATCTAAGCAAAGTTTGATTTTAGATTCCCAATTATCAGGCTTCAGATACAATCTAAACAAAAATTTCAAGTGGAAAAGATTGAGCATGAAAATTTCTATAAATTAATGTTTAGTAACATTTTCACCTAAAATTAAAAATAAGCTCGAAATTCGAGAAAATGTGATTATTCAATAATTGCAAACTGTTGATTCTATTAAATCAGTCACTATGGAGAGATAGCAGACCTCGTGTGTCTCCAGCTTTATTGTCCTGTCACCAGCTGGCTCAGATTTTTGAATAATAGACTTGAGATGCACGTGAACACTAGCGTCAGGTGATCAATTTTCATAACGGCAAGGAAAGTTGTGTGAGTGCGCCAAACCAGATTTTTACTATTCTCAATGCCATCCACCTTCAAAGCCCTTGATGATAGGAAATTGAATTTGGTTTCAAACTGCGAACCAGGATCCTTCTTCCACTTGGATTAACTTGAATTAAATTAGAAATAAATAGTTTTGAAATTAGTTACGGTACGTACGTTTTCAGAAGACGAAGAATTCAAGAAATTTATCCTCTCCATACTTCAAGCAATTTTCCAATCAAACGGAGAGGTCAATCAATCAATCATTTTATTCGGTAAAATGCATTACAAAAATTGGTCCCGCTAAACCTAAAAGATTTTACAGCAGTTGAAATCAAAATGTAAGACAAAAAGGCTTTGTAGGGAATAATAATTCCCTACTATTCTATATCAATCACTTTTTCGTCTTGTATTAAATTCTAATTTTTAGTTGGTAATAATTAACAGAAAAATCGTGAAAATCAATATTTCTTTCTTCTTACTTATTAAATGTTTGATGGTGAGTCAAATCTTGATGAAATTTATTGCAGCTTGGAGAGGAGAAATTTCCTTAAAGTCGGTATTCAACATGTTTTAACCTGAATACTTTCAAGATGGGATTCAAACTGTAAAACTGTGCATTGTCGAGCATAACCAGAATTTTTCAATGCTGGCACTTTTAATGTCGATTGGTAACTCATGCTTAAAATAATAATTATGATATTCATAATTCAGTATGATAATAATTATCATTCTAATGAGTTTATTTATTGATTATTTATATCTCAATCTAGAGGAAAACATGAGAATATGCAGGGGAATCAGAGATCTACTGAACCAAAACATTCAAATTTGCCAGATGCCAGAAAGAATTGTGCAAGAAAATAATTGGATTCGGTACAAAGTTGAGTTGAGGTAGGCCTATGGAAATTGTGCGTTGAAAAAAAATGTTTGTGACACTCCCAAATTACATCAGAAATTGTCATCTTTATAGTTATTTGCGTTTTTAAAGAAAAAATGAATTTTGATGAATTTCCGTTTTTGATCAACAATATTTTCCGATTGTTACCATTTAAATGTATAATTCAAAATCCCTCTGGGCGTATTTTTGTGCTCTACAATATAAAATCAGGTAGAGCGCTCTATCTCATAATATGAGATTTCCAGGTACACCTGAACGATGCACCTTGTATTGTGAAAAACACCTGATTTTCAACTTCAATCATCATCTCCCATATTAGATCGAACAAGAAGCCATTCCATCAAGAAGGCTTAATTACCTACTTTGAACATTTCAGCCGTTATAAGATCCTCTCCCGGCGCCTTATTGTTTTTGAGTGATTGAATGGCCTCCTTCAGGTCACACATGGTTAATAAATCATGGAAGTATTCTTTCCAGCAATCCATAATCAGCTCATCCCCTCCCAAAAAATTGCCTTCCTTATCCTGACAAAAAAGTTGTTCGAGGTTAAAAACCAGCCTTCCCTTCTCTAATATGGAGTTACATCTTTTTAACTTCTTTCGGGGGAGCTTTGAGTCGGACATCGTACTCAAGAATGTGTTGAAAACTAGAATACACCCACAGTATCCCTGCTTGTGGTAGGAGGCGACTAAAAGTGACCCCCTTTCCAAAGCCCTTCTTCTCCTCTTAATATGCTTTAGAACTTTTCATTTCTAGAATGACACTTTTTCCATTGACTTGGCTTTGTGCCATTCTTTATTTCTTTTTCTATTTGTCGGCCTTCCTTGGTCATATTCTTACTTCTTTTTAGGCCAACCCAAGGTGTTATGTAGACCGTGCTGATGGGTGGTACTTTTATATGGTGTCTCTAACGGTGCCTGCAGATACCAGGCGCCCTCCTGTAGTATTTAGTCATGCCTGGACATGCAGGGTTCTGTCTGGGTTGACTCCACTTCCCTAGCTGTTCGTGGGAACCACATGAACAAACCAAACCCCAAGGCAACTCCAGAAGTTGCCTTGCCTTCAAACCCATGTGATCTGCCCCATCAGGGCAGTTTCAGAGGGGCAAAGAGAAAACCCAAGAGACCAGAGATAGATTGAATTCCAGGCACAAATGTAGGTCAAGACGCTGAATCGAGGGTGACCAAGTGCCCTAGAGGCAATTTGGCAACCCCTCCTTCAGCAGAAGGACCTACAAAAAGGCCAGGAGTGGAACTCACGTAGGTCACGAGTTAGTGGGTGGTGGAGAGACCAAAACTCACCATTGCTCAAAGAAGGGCGGCCATTCAGGCAAAACTTCTTGGGAGAGGTGAGGTTTTTGACCCTGCAGAGATTCGGAGGGGCAAAAAGAAATACCCAAGAGACCAGAGATGGGTGAAACTCCAGGCACAAATGTGGGTCAAGAGGCTGAGTCAAGGGTAGCCAGGCGCATGGCAACTTGACGACCCCTCCTCAGCGGAAGGACCTCCAAAGAAGGCCAGGAGTGTAACTCACGTAGGTCACGAGGACCAGTCTGATGAGACTGCCAAGCATATCACACTGGATTGCGACAAGCAACCAGGTGATGAATGTTATTGCATTGGGAAAAACTCCTGGTTCTTGTAAAGGACACAGGTATTGGTTTGCCTAACTAAGATACTTTTTGTGTAGTTGAACATTTGATATTGTGGTAATTATTCATATTGAATGAAAAAGACTAAATAATTGTCAAAAAACCACAGACTTATTGATACTTAGAAAGACCGGTTGATACTTAGAAAGACCCTTTTAGTTTATCAGAGATTGACAATGGTGTAACAACCGCAACCTGTCTTTCTAAGTATCGATGAATCTGTGTTTTTTTGAGAATTTCTTAGCCTTTTTCATTCAACTAAGATTCTACTTGGGAACACAATAAGCATCGGTTGGCGTGTGGGGTTCTTTGAACCTTTGGGCTTGTTTGCATGCCTCTTCTTTTCTTGAAAGGATGCAGTTGTGGCCCTTGTTTTCCGACTTATCTTATCTTTTTTATTCTTGCCAATGCTTTCAAACACTCATCATCCATCCCCGTTTTTCTCTTTTCCTTCTCATACCCAACTGTTTCCAGTGTAGCTTCTGTAACAATCTGCTTGAAATGTTCCCACTTCTGTTCCACTGTGTCGTTTTCTCTTCCTCTTCTTTCCGCCATTTTTCTGTCAATTTTTGATTGTCTGCCTCCCGAATTCCATATTCTCCAAGCAACCTCTTGCTATCAAATTTCTTTTGCTTCTCACCTTTGAACATCTTCATGTTGTTTATTCTTTGCCTGTATTTAATTTTAACGAGATAGTGATCTGTATCGCAGTCTGTCCGTATGTAACTTTGCACATCTAATATGTCCGAGCCATGCCTTTATCAATCAGAACATGATCAATTTGGTTCTGTGTTATCTGGCGAGCTCCAAGTCATTTTATGTATGTGCCTACGCTTGAAGTATCAACTACTAACTCGCATATTCATTTCACCAGCGCTTGAGAACTCACTAGAAATATTAGAGAATGCTGGCGGGTTCAGAACGATAACATCGCCGCCGTTGTCTCCCTACCGCTGCATGCCTACTCTGCTGCGCATGTCTCTCACAAGTCAAAAGTAATTTTGTACGGAGTATAGGCTGTAAGGACGTGCTTCCTGGGGAGTTACCTCTTATGATAGAGTCCCACGTTGTGAAGCCATTTGTGTAAAGTGGTAAATTGCCAATCCTTTACAGGTGATGTGGTGTTCCTGATATTTATAAGAGCGGTTGCTAAAATCCCTATTTTGCAAATAAATTCTCAAAAAGTTAAGGCCGTCCAGCTCACAAAATTGCTGGGTTCAAACCGCAGCTCTAGCTCAGTGGTAGATGCATGAATTTTCCAAATATAATTAATCACCACAAGGTTCAACGATTGGTGATTAATAATTCTTACCACTGCTTCCGTGAAGTTCTGGAAGAAGACCAATAAGGAAATCAAAAAGACAGTTGATGACTGATTACCAGTAACCATGTATCCAATCAAGAATAATGAAGACCAACTATGGGTTTTTCTAGTTGATTTTTAAAATGCTTGTCATGAATACAGGTATTCACCAATTTATCCTTCTGAAATTCCTTAGAACTTACAACGCCAGTTCTTGAAGTTCTCTGGATCCTTATATCATATAACTGTAACCTTATTAATATAATTATCAATATGATTTTTCTGGCGGACTAGTATGACTATCATCAAAGGATGATAAGTACTGAATGCACTTAATAAGATCAATATAAATTAATTCACTAATTTTATGTGCTGCTGACGAATATTTCTTGGTACCAAGACAGCTCAAACTGTATATCACGAGATGAATTAGGATATAATAAAAACTTCTATGATTTTGTATGCTGACATAAAACATATTCCCATAAAATAATATATATAAAATATTCTTATATCTATAATTTTCTTTAAATTCTTTTCTATAATTTGAACAATTATCACAAGGCTTAATAGCATTCACAGTTGTGAGCTTTAAAAGTTATAAATTTGTATTTAATACTGATACATGGACTACAAGTCAATTCAGAATTCTACAATTTAAAACCTGTTCGGTCTGTAGATTCAACATGACATACTTTAATCAATGAGCAAATAATAATTAATAAAATTAACAATTCAATGATCTCAGGATTTTATGAGTTCATGCCGTGCATGGAAGTAAGCTTCCTACATAAATCAAATAAATTCATAAAACATTCTTATAGACTATATGATAGCACTCAACACGTTGCGAATTTTTCAAACTTGAATTAATTTATATAGAGCTTTGATCAATTCCCCAATTCACTATTAAAAGCCGGCTAATGAGCTCATTAGAACTAACACTCACGGTAATGATGTTCTTGAAGGTCTTGTAGATTGAATTAATTATTTCCAATAATTAAATATGCAGGTCCTTTTCATCTCTGCTGGGCTCGCGCGTGGTCCAGATTTCTTATAAATTTCTCTCAGTATTAAAAATATATTTATGGGAACAGATTACAATTAAGAACTCTTTAGCAACACTGAGTTCACAGATAATCAAACATTAATTACAAATATTTTACATTTAAAAAAGGGATTGGCTTGATGATTTTAGAATTTAATAGAAAGTAAGGACCCTAATCTCCATGTGCATCCTCACAGATCGGGATCACAAGCCAAAAAAAAAATGATTTTCAGAAAAATTTCATCTCTTCCTTGAACGATTTGTAAGCTTCCTTCTGATTGGCTTTCTAATTTTAGTAAGACTCAATGCAATTGGTTACTTCAGATTCAGGGTTTCTCCAACTTTGTTATAGAAAGATAAATAAAAAGTTTTTATATAAATAAATGGTGTGATTGTCTTAGATCATTCCAATAAATAAATCTCAATATACAATACTATAAAGCAGTGTACATTTATTTTTTTATATGAGCTTAGTGTACTCTTGGTTTTCATACTTTTTTAGATTGCAATAAATACTCATGCAGCAATAATAGTTGTCCTTATCTATTTACATAAACCTTCCCTAGTGTATATAATATATATTTTGTGAGTAAATCTTATAATTCAATTTATACTGGTTGATCGAGCAATCAGCTGATTCGTTAGGTATCGATTCAAAGAACTGTCGATTTATCCTAGATCGATTGATTCATTTAAAACAAAAACAAAGAATTCTAACCTCAAATGTACATGCAAACTTTTATTTTTTATGATCTGCCAATAATAAATAAGCCGCTTTATAATTTTTAATTCTGCCAATGGATTCTCATTATTGTTGAATTACAATTTTGCATGATTTTCTTATCACCAATAACATTCGATTTTACTTGAGTGGTACTTTGACTAGGCTATTTTTCCTTTCTATTTTATAATTCTATTAAAGCTCAATAGTTCATTTCAAAAATATTTTGTGATGCTAATATACCACGTGACAAGGCATAGAAATTTATCATCTCATAAATTCATCACGCACAAGCTGAAAGCTCATGTGGGCATCATCATCCGCAATAAATAGCCTATTGGAAACGGATTCGGAAAAAAAACTTCTCCCGTCACCCAGGAGTCATAACTCAGTCTCAGCTACCTTCTCTGCTACCCTCTACCTTCGCCGCTCTACCAAATTTTTACTCTTAGCAGTATAGTCCAGCCGCTGAGAAAAGGACATGCAGCTGGGAACAGCACAGTCATACCAGTAGCATTAATATGTCACATTTATGCCCGGTTTCACCAATCTCGGTCAAGACATTTCAGTATGGTCAAATCGCCTACGCTTTACACTAGAACATATGATATATGTTAATAGGTTTATAGGTTTAAAATGCGATAAGTTTGAGCGTGTGGATCGGCCTTAACAAGTCATGAAATTCTTATCCCATGATTAGCGTAATATGCGAATATTATACTTGAAGAAGAAAACTGATTTCACATAAAAATTATATGAATATAATAAATTAATGAATAACATTAGAAAATATTATTTTATTCCAGATTTCAATCTACAAATAACTTAAATATCATAAGTAAATTTCAACACTATTTATACAGTAATAGAGAAGCAAAGGCATTAAAAAAATTTCAACGATTATAATTTGGTATAAATAAATTCATAAAGTGGAACATAAATAATGTTATCTCCAAAAAATATAGAATTAGAATAATAATTGTTGCTATGATCTCTTGACTATCAAAAAAAAATATTCAAGATTTGAAAAAAAACCTAATTACTGTATTTACAAGCGCGACGTCAATTATTGCAATTACAGTTTACATTCTTTATTCAGTTTATTGAATGCGATTTCAAAAGAAATTCGAAGTCATTCTTATCTAACTCTGCAATAATTCGGGAACATCAACAATAAAAAACATTCAAGCCTTATAATTCTATACAAACTATCAGTTCAAGAAAACATTTCTCCTTGACCAGCGAATAATTTGTTTTGTCTAATAATATGTTGCAGTTGTAGATCTTAGAAAAAGTGCTAAAACATAAAAACACCGGATAAGTGATTGGTACAATGATTTTCACCTGGTTCACCTATTTCACTACTGTAGTGAGAGGAGATCCTTGAATTAAAAATGTTTGAAATAATACATGACTTGGCACAGTAAAGCTAGGAAGGAGAATTGAAATATGCTCTATTCAATTTGATTTTATAATCAAGCCTCTCTACAAAGACTTTCAGTTTGCATTTAGTGTTGATTACGCCACTCTATGTACATGTTTTATATGAACAATTAGGCACATTTTACATACAATTATCATTATTTCCCATATTGGCCACTGGATCGAATGTTCATTTTCAACAATAACCACTATTGCAGTACTCTAACTATAATTTTAACAGTATTTGATTTGATGTAACATTTGGACTGAATCTATCAATAACAAAGTGAGCGTTTTCCAAGAATAAATTTAGCTCAATTGACAGTTTCTGTACTCATTAATCAGACAACATTATAAAAAAGGTTCAATACTTTAAATAAATGAATTAGCTAGCAGAAAATTCAACAGATTAGCACTTCATTATCCAAAGTCTAGATCCAGCTGTAAATTTCTTATGTCACAGCTTCAACAGAGTAGATAACAGAAGTCATGCCCAACTAGAAGTTCGAAATCACAGAATTTAAGGAATCAAAGTATATTCTAGAGTATGGTGTGCATAAATAGTCCCCAAATTCTATAAAACGTTCTAAAGTTCTATAGATGGATTCAGACTAGCTAGCAAAGAATTCAACAAAATTGAAGCTAATTTTCCAAAAGTCTCAATTCAGAAAAAGCTTATGATGCACAGCATCATGCATACCAAAATTAATCACAATGAAGGTTTTGTAGACGCACTCGGAGCGATAAAGAGTATCATGAATTAGCTAGCTAGCAAAACATTCAACAGTTTATTTCACAAAACTCGTCGAAATTTTCCGATGCACAGCATCATTCATAACAAAATAAATTACAACGAAATCATACAGTCTATAGTACAATGTTTGTAAACAGTCCTGAATTCTATAAAAAGTTTAAACGAAACCCTATCATCGAACACAAATGTGCGAACAACAACAACAACATTGAACCTGCTTTGTTTTTATTAGCCGATCATTGTTGTGAGTTGGTTATTTGATCAGTGAACGGCCTGGCAGTGTCGGCTCTAGTGGTGGAGTGGCGTGGAGTGGACTGGTCGCTGGTCTCATAGCTTGTGGTTGCTGGTGAGCCAGGTGAGTCCCTCGTAGAGGCCATCCCCTGTGGTGGCGCATGACGGCTGCACATACCAGTTGCGGTCGCGGATCCGCGTCAGGCCCAACTTCTCCTGGATCTCGTGCGGCTTCATTGCTGCAACACACAACTCTATTTCTAATTCAATTCCTCCAACAATAAACGAGCAACACACCATGCAATTCTTAATTTATTTCCTCTAACAGTACAAATAAGCAAGCAACTCACAATTCAATTTCTAATGTATTTCATCCAACAATACATATCAACAAAATACACTGGTGTTGCATATAAAGTATACTTTTATTAAAGTATACAGACTAAACAAATACATCAATAATTTATTTTCTCAATCGAGCCGAACACTGCAAATACTCCTGATAGAAAACTATTGACATGAAACATCACCATGCAGTTTAATAAAACTTGTTCGACAGTATGAGTAGCAGGTAGCCAGTAGGAGTAGGAGTAGTGGCAGCACACTAAATTGAAACAAGTTTCTGAACTCTAATAAGTAATTCATTATTGAATTAATGATTGATAATGTAATATAGACAATGTTTCTAAATGATGGCGGCGTTACAGCTTTTCTAATAATGGAAGTGTTTGTCCACTACTGCAATGATCTTCAGTCAATGAATGACTGTGTTTCTACATGAATGACTCAATCTCAAGTAGATCATGAAAAATCACATACTCAATTACTAGCATGATATTAAACTTCATGAAAGTCTAATGAAGTAAACATGAATGTATGATTGTTTCTATGACCCTGAAAATAACCCTGGAAAAACGTGTTCAAAACGCAATGAAAAACCGAAAAACACTGAACACCGTACTGACGACGAATCTCAGTGTAATTCTAAATACTTTTTCAACACAACGTTTCAACAACTGGTTCTGAAACGCAGTGAAACGCTGATTTAGGTGTTTATTTTTTTAACAAATGAACACAAAATTGCTAGATATTATTAGCTTAGCCTGTGTATCGAGTTTCAACATTTTCGAAAACCGTTGAAAAACACAAAATACTGTACTTTGGAAAAGCGTCGTCTATAGACGAAAATCGTCTTTGAGGCAATTTCAAAGTCATTTTAACAAACATTTCTAGGCCTATTGAAAGAATAAAACGTTGATGTTGTCAATACCACTATTTGTTCAAAAATTAACAAATTACAGAACCAGGTTTCATGGTAACACCTAGCACATCTTCAGCTGAACTAATATTGTTTGTTATTGTTGAAGGAACAGGAAATTCCATTTTAGGTTAGTGCTGCGGTTGTGAAAGGGAAGAATGAAAATTTTTAGTGGGAATAGATGGATTAATGATCAAATATTAAATTATGTTACAATTTTTTAAATTGGAAAATTACACTGTTTATGAAATTCTGGTCATCTTAAAATATACATCAAATTTGGTTGGTAGCTTACTGGTTATTATATCTTCATTTCTGATTTTAAAATTTCGACTTGATTACAAAAACTTATAATAATTATAAAATTATGGAAAACAAGGTTCTTGTAATGTTCAATGTTTACAATAATTATGAATAGCCTGATCAAAAACATACTAAATTTATCTATATTATTATCTAAAGAATTTGCCTATGCTACCTTTAAGTTGGAACTGGTCATGGCACCAACTTGAATATAAACTTGATTTGAAAATAAATTTGAACTAGAATATAAACTTTATGGGTTATTTGGATTGAGCTTTACAGGATAAATCACAGACTACTGAATCATAACTCCGATACTCAACCTATTTGGGGGTTGATAATTAAAATAGCTTAATAGTGGAAAATTTCTTATCTGAAACTGAGATCCATCTTAAGATCAGTTGTTTTATGATGGATACTATAAGATATTGGCTTAAGTATGAATGTAATATGCAATAACTAACTAATTGAAGTTATTGGAACATGCTTATTTCCTGCTATAAAGAACCATTCAATACATTAAGTCTTATAAGGTTAAGAATTTTAAATTCTAACTTATGAATATTATATTTTATATCCATCCTGTGCAGACAGGAAATAATAGTATAGGTTAGACTGCAGATACCTCTGTATACTGCCCGAATTCCACAACAGCTGGCTGAGTAACATACTGAGTAAAAAATTCTTGTAAAGTAGATTTTAAATAAAGCTTGTCATTAAGTTCTGGCCCATATAATAGGACAAGTAGGTAGTTGTTGCATACTACATTCATACTTTAGCCCGTTATCTTAGAGTATCATCATAAAACAGTTGATCTTAAGATAGATCTCAGTTTTAGATGCAAGTGCAAGTACTGTGGTTATCTACATAGAGCATGGATTTGAAAGACCCAAAAGTCTGGAGTAGTGTTCTTAGACTTCAGCTCTGCATATGTCTCAGAGTGGAGAGGAGGCCTACTTTTCAAATTGACAAAGGTTCCGAGATTCAAGGAAGCCATTGATATCAAGAAAAAGATACACCTTTTCTTGAAAGTTGCCATGGCAACCACGTACCGAATATGTTTGCAGAGGTTGGCACTCAGTGTAGTACCAATCAATACAAGGTTTCACTTCAAATTAAAGTTGAAATAATTTTCAATTTATGAAATTCAAATTGATAATTATTGAAAAAAAGTTTAAATGAAATTAAAATAGTATCTAGTACATTACACTTTTAAAATTATTATTAATTAGTACATAGCTCTTGAGAACCAATTCCACTAATCAGAGCCAACATTGTTATGGACTAGTGAAATATAAAATCTGGTGTGACATACACACTACTTTCCTGGCCATGATTAAATATTTTTCACTAGTTCTCTCTCTAGTACTCTTGCTTCGCATTTGAACCCCTTTGTTGTATTTGTAATTTTATTTTTTACAATAGAAGTTAGTATTGTATTTACATTGTATTTGTTTCTATTATTACAATGTATTTTCGTTATTAGTTTTTGGTCTTCAAATTGCTCATTTCAATTATTATCATTTTTATGTCAATTCTTATGTGAAGAACATTTTTTAAATTGAATTATTATTACTATACATTTAATTTTTTATTGACTCGCGCTTCGTCCTTTGCCGAATTAGTCGAAACACTGACTTCTCAATATTAGTAGTGTCTCCAGATCTACTCTATCTCGATGAAGAAAATAGAAAACCTCTTTAGATCTATGCTATCAGATCATACATGCATGTGGAAAAATCAGCTCCATGCTCTATAATGGTCTTCCTAAAGGTCAGTCCTAGCCCCCATTCTTCACTTCAATCTCTACAGAACTCACCTGCAAGAGAGTCTCACACATCTATTCAAGTACAGGATATCAGGTTAGTAGTTCAAAAGCGGAGCTTCTAAATCACTAGTTAGCTTTAAATACAGACTGAACTTTGTTCAACTGATAATGCCTATTATAAACTTATTTGTATAATATTGTTAGAATTGTCATGGCAAACTACTTGAAGCAGTGGGTCTTGAGGTCAAACCCTTCCAAGAATGCATCAGCGGTTTTAATCTCGATTGAATCGATTTTCAGTAATGAAACAGTCTCCCACCAGGATGCACCTCGATACCTTGGGAGTAAGACTTGATACAGCTCTTATCTATCTCCAGCATTTGGTAGGCTGGATATAATCAGACTGGATATAATCAGTAGATTATCCGAACAACCTGGGGTGTGATATGAGGCATGAGGGCTCTCAAAGCATCAATCCTGGCACTTCTTTAGAGTTCTGGTGAGTACTATTCCTCTGTTTGGGTCCGTTTTGTTCATACAAGCAAAATAGATGCAGTTCTAAATGAGTGCATGGAACGTTGAAACGAACAGAGACCGAGATGAATGTAATGAACTTTGGAAAGAACATTCATACACAATGGGCCATATGAATAAAATCAGAGCATATGCTCATGAGCATGGTAGATAATAGAGCATAAGGTAGAAGCATAAGCATTTGCTCATTTTTCCTATATGAATAAGCTTTACTTTATACTCTTACCTTATGCTCCTGAACTCTGGAGCAAATGCTCACGTATTTTAAAGATTTTTCATCAGGTGATTCGCCTTTGTGACCTTGCTTTGTTTTTATAACTCACGTAAGCGCTAAAATATGCAAGTATAGACACCGCTTGAGTTTGGACGTCTACTCTGTTCTCTATCCATAAATTGAGTTTCAAGTTAGTTGAGTTATGAATTTTGAAATAATAGCGTGAAAAAATGTAAATTCTATAATAATCTTCAGCATAATCTTATAATCTCAACAGCCTTCTTAAAATCGTCTTCACTCTCATCTTCTTAAATGCCTATTTCCTATTCCGTGATGACTATCTTTATATCGGATAGGTATCTTTTGTATTTATTTTAGGAATAATGGTGATATTATATCATGGTTGAATGTAAAAAGAGTTTTATAGTTCTCAACTACACGAATTAGTTGAGCCATTTTACTATGAGCAAAAGGTGAAAAGCTGGTCCATACTAGACTCACCTTTTTGAAGCATTTGCTTCAAAAGTTGAGCAAATGCTCTAGTTTATTCATACAATTTTGAGCATAAGCTTTTACTTTTGAGCAAATGCTCGAACTATTTTTTTGATGAGCGTGAGCAAAAGGTTTTGGTCACGTTTATTCATAGAAAATGAAGCATATGGTCCATATTTTAGAAGTATAAGCAAATGCTCAACTTTATTCATATTGCCCATTGCCTTCCTAGAGAATGCTGTGCTCTTAAACATTATAAAATTCAACTGAAGCTCACTGTTACTGAACTATCTAACTGCGCTATTGACATCATACTGCAATAAAAAGTGATTGCAGTCGATGTTCAGCTTTAAATCATCTTATAATCAATATTTTGCACTTTTCAACTGCTAAGGAGATCCATTAATAAATCTCTACTACATGTTTCTATACATGGAGATTCAAAACTTCACGACAATCTCTGAGGGGCACATAGCCTGCTTCCCATCTATAGCTAGAAACAAGATAAAATATAACACAAAACAAAGGTCCCCTAGTGCCCCTTGTTTGAAGATACACAGCTCAAGTGCTACAATATGTAGAATACCAGTTTGAAATCAATAAATAAACTCAGCGCACCCTATTCCAAGCTATTTGCCGCCTATGCTTTTTCTTTGTTACTGCCACTAGCTGATACCTACTACCTATAGTGAGGTCTACTTTACAATGGCAGTGGAGAGAGATGGGAGAACAGCGTTGCCGATTCTCTGCCTTGTCATTGACTTCTAGAGGAAAGCTGATAACGGTATATCTGATGAAGTATCAACTGGTCCATTATTTTAATTGAAAGAATAAACCCTTGTTCAGGATGAGAGCTACTCGCTACAACTGCCAACATCTCCAGCAAGCAGACAACAAATCAGACATCAATAGACATCATTACAAGCAGACAACAAATCAGACATCAATAGGCATCATTACAAGCAGACAACAAATCAGACATCAATAGGCATCATTACAAGCAGACAACAAATCAGACATCAATAGGCATCATTACAAGCAGACAAGAAATCAGACATCAATAGGCATCATTACAAGCAGACAACAAATCTTTGATGTAGCTCCTCACTACTTAGCATGCTAAACGCTCTCGACTGGCCATGGTAGGTACGCGTTGAAGGTAGAGACCAGTTTCGTCCGCGTTTGTTGCAGCTCTAAGACGTTGATGTTGTCAATATTTGACATAAGTAAGGGAGTTTGTTTGGAAGAGATCTACCCATACAATTAAATTATGTTGATATTCTTATGTGAATAATAAAAACAAATAAGGAGACGAAGCTGATATTAATTATCAATTATTATTAATCAATTATATTTCTACGTTGTTAAAAACGATCTGACAACGTTGCAGATTTAGAAAAAAGGATGGAAATATCTGATTTGTCGAATTGACACCAATGTTAATGAATACTGCCACCATAAAGTGGACCTCACTATATTACCTTAGAGAAAAGATAGCATAAGAAGATATCCGATGGTAAAGGTACGGTAGTTTATGTCCCAAATTTCAAGCAATTTTTTGTTAACTCAAGCTGATTACTGTCGACTACTATCTGTTATTACTGTTTTATTCGGGTGAGAGTTTAAGAACGGCACATTATGAGAAACTACCAGTGTCACATAGCTTCACGAAAAATATCTACTAGAACTATCGGCTTGAGTTAACATCGAAATTTGGAACATAAATTTCCTATACCTATTCCCTATTTCTATGTGGTATCTTTTTATGTTATATTTTCTCGTTGATTGCATTGCATTATTGCATTGCATTGCATTGCATTGCATTGGTACTGACCGTCAGGCAGATCCTGTTTGTTGGCGAATATGAGTATGATGGCGTCTCGCATTTCGCGGTCGTTGATGATGCGATGCAACTCCTGGCGCGCCTCGTCGATGCGGTCTCTGTCGGCACAGTCCACCACGAAGATCAGGCCCTGCGTGCCCGTGTAGTAGTGTCGCCACAGCGGCCGGATCTTGTCCTGCCCTCCCACGTCCTGACAAACAATTATTTGTATATTATAATGAATCAATAACTCTATTGACAAATCCACCTACCTCTTCCATATGCGTTTAATTGATTATAGAAAATGGAAAGAAATATATCACTACAATAAACTAACAAAGACTAGAAATTGCATATAAATTGTAATTTATTTGATGATGCTTCCTGCAGATGTCCTGAGATTGGAAAGATTAGTCAAATAAAATATTTGGGATTGATAATCGAGGAGGGATTCAAGTGGAGGAGGCATATTGAATACATATGCCTTAAATTAAGGTTTGTCTCCTAATTTTTTTCAAGTTGAGGTCGATACTTGATTTATCAAAGTTGAGAATGCTTTATTTTGCGATTGTACAATCTCTGTTAAATTATGGCTTGGTGGTTTGGGGAGGTACTTATGACACTCTTTTGTTACCACTATTCATTATCCAGAAAATAATCATAAAAGCCATATAAAAATTGCATTTTTCAGTGAACTGAGAGTCATGTCAATCCGTCAACTCCATGTGCTTAGCATATTTAAAGATTTAAATAAACATAGAAGGTCATTTTCAAGAATTAATGTAACTCATAGAACAAGATACAATTTGCATAGATATGTTACTTATGATTCTAATTTAACGGTCATTCAAGCCGATTACTGTCGAATACTGTCTATTATTACTGTTTTGGCCGGGTGAGAGTGAAAGAACGGCACAGTATAAGAGACTACCTACGTCACGTAGCTTCACGAAAAATAAATACTAGGACAATAGGCTCGAGTTAATAGTGAAAATTGGAACTTAAACGCCCTACAGCATGGGATATCTTCTTATGCTATCTTTTCTCTATGGTTCAACGCTAATCGGGGATTACATCCATCTACTTATGGACGCTTTTAATATAGTCTGTTATATTCAAAATTTAACCCAACAGATAATCAATCTTCGTTTAAACTGAAGTAATGCATATGGCCCTAGATCGTTCAATTCAAAATGTGACTTATACACATAACCTATATTTTAGGCTTGTGTTGTATAAGTTGGGAGTAGGGGGTTGGCACGCCTGCCATGTACTGGTAAACAAGTTTGAGAATAGCTCTGTGTACTTACGTGAATTATTAAACTATCTTCAACAAAAACTGTGAATTACGGTGTCGAGTGTGCAGTGCTTGGTATGGTGAGACGGGATTCATAACTTCAATAGAGTTTTTTGAGTAAACAATTTAGAAATCCTCTTTCGAGTTTCGGTTAACCTAACTGTGATTCAACTTCAAGCGATCAGAATTGAATTCATCAAACAACAGCTGATCGGGGCAAAATTGGACTTGCGAGTGAATCGAGGAAGGAACAGATAATAACTGTGCTGCGACGACCTTGACTGGTGCATTACGTAAACTCACCCTTTGCTTCAATCATCCTTATCGCGAGATAGATAAATGCATCTCTAACACCTGTTGAACGCCCAAGTGTTTAACTGTGATATAGGTCAAGAACTAAATTCTCGTTTCGTATCAATTTGTTATCACATTCAAACAGTTATACATGGATAGGTTCTTGTCAGCGGGTAGAGGGGATAAGCGAGATCGTTCATCACCGGAGAGTGAGCCAAATGCCGCAAAGAGGGCGACGGTAGCAAGCGCCGAAAAGCAAGGAATGCTTGATGATATGACGGAAATTATTGGAAAACTTCTTGATGAAAAGCTAAAGGTTTTAGCAAATAAAGAAGATATGGATGGCTTAACGAAAGAAATTCAAAGGCTTGTGAAGGAAAATGCTGAACTCAAAGAGGAAGTTGAGCATCTGAAGAGGAAAATAGTTCAAGTGGGTGAAAGAGTGAATAATATAGAAGATCGTTCTAGGAGGAATAATGTAATATTCAAAGGACTCCAATATAATTCCAATGAAGACTGCGGAAAAATTGTGGCGGGATTCTGTAAAGATGTTTTGAAATGCAGTAAAGAGATTATTATCAATAGAACCCATGTACTAGGACCAAAAAGGAACAATGCACCTCTCATCGCCCATATCCCTAGAGACGAAGACGTCGCAAGTATCTTCAGTCGAGTGAAAACACTGAGAGGCACCGGCTACATAGTGCACCGAGATTTCTGTGAGGAGACGAGGAGGAAGCGGGGAAAGCTGGCGCGTCTGAAGAAGGAGATCGCGCAAGTCGTCGGCCAGACACGGATGTCAATCGTCGCTGACAAACTCATCGTCGAGGGAGTCTCGTTCGCCTTGACTGGAGAGATGTGGCTTCACTGTGGCCAACAGGACGGTGTACAAAAATTAAAAGAGATGTTCAACTACGATTTTTCAAAAATTTTAGAAGACATTGCAAAAGACGCTAGAAATGATGAATAGGAAAAATGTGTCTGTCAGGTGCAGGAAAATGATAATGACTATAAAATTCTAGCTTATAATGTTGCAGGCTTGAGAGGTAAGTGCCAGATACCAGGTTTTATTGATTTTGTTCAAAGTTATGATATATTTTTTTTGATAGAAACTTTCGTGGAAGTGAAAGACTTCTGTAAATATATAAATTATTTTTCAAATTACAATCTTGAATGGGTATCAGCCGAAGAGAGAGGCATTTTGATAGGGCGAGTGGGGGAATTTTGTTAGGATTTAAAAAAGCTAGGAAAGGAGAATGCAATTTTCTTAAAGTAAATGGGATGCAGATAATAACAATGACCGTTGAAAGAGATAGGTCTTTATATTTGGTTCCAAGTTATTTTGTCAGTAGCTCTTCATGGGAAGCTGATTACAATGGAATGTGTAGTTTATTGGAAGCATGTGATAATGAAATAGAAATGATAATTATGGGGGATTTCAACGGTAGGATAGGGGAGGGACAGGTTCTTCCTGTCGAACTTATAGAGAGTGATTGGGGAATCGAGTCGATTAGATGCTCAAAGGATAAGGTTGTTAATGCAAGAGGGCGTATGATTATGAATATGTGTGATGAATTTGGTTTGACGGTGTTGAACGGTAGAATGAAGGGTGATTGGGAAGGAGAGTATACTTTTATTGGAGCTATGGGGTGTTCAGTTATTGATCTGTGTTTAGTATCAGCAAGCTTATTGGGAAAGATACATGATTTCATGGTGAGCAGTTGCATTTTCTCTGATCATATGCCAATTACTCTACGGTTAAAGCTTAGGATAAAAGACCAGCCCAATCAGATACTCAAGCCACAGTCGAAATTAAAATGGAAAAAGGAAAACGCGGATATTTACAAAAATGAGCTGGAGGTGAGATGTAGAGATTTCAACTCTGAGGGGGATGTAGATAATAGTTGGTCTAATTTATTGAAGATGATACATGAGGCTGCTGGCAGACAGGCGATTGATAAAAAGAGAAATTCCAAAATTTGTAAAAATATATGGTTTGATTGGGACTGTAGAAAAGCTAGAGATAAAAGTTTTGCTAATTTGCAGCTGTTTAGAACTTGTAATAATGAATGGACTAGAAACATGTACATAAGTGCAAACAAAGCATATAAAACTATGTGTACACAGAAAAAGAAGGATTATTACGAGAGCATTGGGAATAAATTCAAAGCAATAAGGGATACAACAGAATTTTGGAAGCTTGTTAAAATTTTCAAACGGAGTACATATAAGTTTTCAGTGGATATAACAGCGGAGGAGTGGGTGATGCATTTTCAAGGTCTGTTGGCTTTAGAGGGGAGGGCGAAGACTATCTTGTATGCTGAACCTTGTTGGCAAGATCATATTTATGACGCTGAGATAAGCCGTTCCGAAATAGTGGCAGTTTTGAAAAAGTTGAAAGATGCGAAAGCGACAGGAGTGGACGGCATACCAGGAGAATTTTTCAAATACGCCCCACAATGTTTCGTAGATGTATTGCTTGGAATTTTTAACAGCGCTATTGGGTTCGGGCAACTGCCGGCCTGTTTTGGAAAAGCTATCATTTTCCCTATACATAAGAAAGGGGACATTGCGCTAGTTCAGAATTATCGAGGTATAACATTCATAGATGCAGGAGTAAAAGTGTTTGCGGGGATATTACTGAGGCGATTCGAGAAATGGGTGAGCCAAAATAGCGTATTAACAGAGAGTCAAGCTGGTTTTAGAAAGGGGTATTCAACGGTAGATAATATTTTCAACTTGAGAAGTATAGTCGCATTGAAAACAGCAAAAAGAAGAAGTAGAGTGTATTGCATGTACGTGGATTTCAAATCTGCATTTGACGTTATAGATAGAAGGGCTCTCTGGTATAAGTTGCATGAAATGGGAGTACCTTCGAAACTGATCAAGATGACACAAGAATTATATAAATGTACGCGATCTGCAGTGTGCACATCGAATGGGCTTACTGGCGAGTTTGAGACATTTTGTGGCTTGAGACAGGGTTGTTTATTGTCACCCATGCTCTTCTCGTTATTTATTAATGATTTGTTGGAATATGTTGGTGAAGGGCTATGGATTCGTGACAGAAACGTTAGAGGATTGCTATATGCGGATGATCTGGTGATGTTGGCAGATGCGCCCAAATCCTTGCAGAGAATGATGAATAGACTAAAGTGCTACTGTGAAGAATGGGGAATAAATATAAATATGGATAAATCTAAAATCATGGTTTTCCGAAAAGGGGGAAGATTGGCGGGGCACGAGGAGTGGTATTGGGGAGAAGAGAAAATTGAAGTTGTCAACTCTTACAAATATCTAGGAGTGACTTTTACGTCCACTATGAAGTTCCGAACACATATTGCCGAAAGAGTGACAGCCGCTAAATGTGGACTTAATTCTGTGTGGAGTAGTGTCATTACTAATAATATAATTCCAGTGAAGGCAAAGTGGGAGGTTTTTGACGCAGCTCTGCGAACAGTTGTCAGTTACAGCGCGCAAGTCTGGGGTATTGAAATGTTTGAGGGGTTGGAGATTTTTCAGAGGTATTTCATGAAAAGATTATTCTCTCTGCCTCGCAGCACCCCCAATTACATTCTGTATTTGGAGACAAGGAGGGATCTGCTATTCTTTTACACTTTCAAGATGCACTATAAATATATTCTTAAAGTATTAGGGCTGCCAACATTACGACTGACACGTTTTCTGGCGGAAATAATGATTGAAAGAAACATGGGTTGGTTCAAGGAATGGAGGATTCTTAACAACAGATACCAATGTGAGGTGGGTGTATGTCCTATTAGTGTTCTCGATCGAGCTGCGGAATTGGAGAGGCTCCGGGAATGTATGATTCAAGAGTTTCGGAATAAATGCTGGGAGAGAGCGGGAAGGGCTACAATCCATGACATATATGTGAAATTGAAGCACGATTTGGGAGACAACGATTATATTCATGCCAACCTAAATAGAGCAGAAATAGCCATGATAGTCAAGTCAAGAGCAGCACTATGGCCTCTAAATTATGGAGTGGGAAGGGAGGGTCGTCAGCTGCTATGCTCGATGTGCAACAGCGGACAAAATGAAGATATCATCCATTTCTTGGGTAAGTGTTCAGTTTTGTCGGAGTTCAGATTTAGTATATGGGGAATGCGAGAGCTAAACGAGCGACAGGTTATTGATGTATTGAACGGGGAGAGCTGGGAGAAATTGATAAAATTCATAAGAATAGCCTGGAGGTACCGATCTCACCTGATTGAGGAGTTCAACACTTGATAATGCAATCTTTCTCCTGACTTAATTACATAATTAATTATTTTTGTAGAATCTAATAGTAGTCAACTCCTGGCAGACGGCCTGAAGGCCATTGCTGTATAAAATTTATCAAGTGTAATAGAACTACATAATTTTTATTATTTGTCAATCAATTAATTGATTGGATTTCTACTTCGATGAAACAATGAAATATAATTGAGCTCTGATAGACAATTTTACTAGACATTCTAACGATGATTCATTATTAAAAGATGTGAATTGTTCTCACGTTTTTGTTTATGAATGAATGCTATTTGAAAATCATCAAATACGATTTATGCTTGAATATTATTTTCTTGACTCGTATGTAATAAAATGTTTCTCTTTTTCAGAAACGGATGATTCTTGATATAATAATTTATTTATTTATAAGATTATTTATGTGAAAACGTATATTTTAATAACAATATTATCTGTATTGATGTTAATGAAATAATCAATTCCAGTAGGTGATTACGATTGGAATATAAGAAATAGCTATTAATTTGACCATTACATAATCTATTTGTAGGGTTTTTGGGGATTTTACTAGTAATTATTGTTTATAAAATTGATATCTTATACGAACTGTTCATTGATAGATTAATATAGAGTACTAACTGATATAATATTTTTAAAATGAATACCATAATACTTTGTTCCTTAGCATTTGTAGAAATATGTTGTACGGTATTGTCTCAAGAAATTTCTCTTTTTCACGGAGCTCTATTTAAAGAAATTCACAATGTAGTATTTTACGAGTCCACAGTTCCAATAACATTCAGTATTCCTAGGTCAAATCCTTTATTTGTTATGAGGAACCTTCTGAGTACTCCTTTAAAAATTGACTCATGTCCTTTCCCTTCCTCATCGGAGTGTGCAGTATTTGATCAGATTCATCGAACGGAGCTGCAACTTCTACAACTACAAGACGGCATTTACATTGGCAGCGATGACGACAACACTCCAGCTGAGAGCGAAAATCGACTACCACGCCGCGAACGCTCTATCGATACGATCGGGGCGGTCCTAAACTGGTGTTGCGGAGTAGCTACCGACGAAGAATTGGGCGCATACGTGAAAACCGAAACCGACATCACTTCTCATCTCAGTAATCTTCAAGACTTCGTTCACGCTGAACATGTCGAATTGATAGACAACACACGCAAGATGAACGGCATGGCAGAGAACGTGAAGAAAGTATTGAACAACATGAAGCATGACCTTATTCTTTGGCAAGAATCATTCACCCAACAGAATAAGTTTCAGAAAGGGAATACTACAACCGATGTACTGAAAACACAACTGAGGACTACTATTTTCATGTATATGATGACTCTATCTAACAACTACAATGAAATCGACATGAGATGCTACAATCAACAACTTTCTCATCACGTCATTTCAAAAGAAGACCTAAACAATCGACTTCAAGAACTCGAAAAGAAAATAAACAAGAGAAACTTCACCATATCAACAAAAGACAACGATAAAATTCGAAACTTGAAACTAACATCCTGCAGAAAATCCGACAACGAACTATTGGTTACCCTCAAAATACCAATAAAGAAGAAAAATTCAACTATTTCATTATTCCACCTGCAATCTATCCCGCTTCATTGGAATGGTCATACCTGCCGTTTGACCTCCCAACATCACCTGATACTTAGAGAAGAAAATAAACTGCAAATCCTGTCAGATGACGAAGAAGACGATTGCCAGTTCAAGCAGAAAGGCCTCTGCTTGATTCCGAGGAAAAAGATGTCGAACTCCGCCACCCAAGCCACTTGTCTCCACCTTCTAACATCACAAGCAGACAACAAATCAGACATCAATAGGCATCATTACAAGCAGACAACAAATCAGACATCAATAGACATCATTACAAGCAGACAACAAATCAGACATCAATAGACATCATTACAAGCAGACAAGAAATCAGACATCAATAGGCATCATTACAAGCAGACAACAAATCTTTGATGTAGCTCCTCACTACTTAGCATGCTAAACGCTCTCGACTGGCCATGGTAGGTACGCGTTGAAGGTAGAGACCAGTTTCGTCCGCGTTTGTTGCAGCTCTAAGACGTTGATGTTGTCAATATTTGACATAAGTAAGGGAGTTTGTTTGGAAGAGATCTTCCCATACAATTAAATTATGTTGATATTCTTATGTGAATAATAAAAACAAATAAGGAGACGAAGCTGATATTAATCATCAATTATTATTAATCAATTATATTTCTACGTTGTTAAAAACGATCTGACAACGTTGCAGATTTAGAAAAAAGGATGGAAATATCTGATTTGTCGAATTGACACCAATGTTAATGAATACTGCCACCATAAAGTGGACCTCACTATATTACCTTAGAGAAAAGATAGCATAAGAAGATATCCGATGGTAAAGGTACGGTAGTTTATGTCCCAAATTTCAAGCAATTTTTTGTTAACTCAAGCTGATTACTGTCGACTACTATCTGTTATTACTGTTTTATTCGGGTGAGAGTTTAAGAACGGCACATTATGAGAAACTACCAGTGTCACATAGCTTCACGAAAAATATCTACTAGAACTATCGGCTTGAGTTAACATCGAAATTTGGAACATAAATTTCCTATACCTATTCCCTATTTCTATGTGGTATCTTTTTATGTTATATTTTCTCGTTGATTGCATTGCATTATTGCATTGCATTGCATTGCATTGCATTGGTACTGACCGTCAGGCAGATCCTGTTTGTTGGCGAATATGAGTATGATGGCGTCTCGCATTTCGCGGTCGTTGATGATGCGATGCAACTCCTGGCGCGCCTCGTCGATGCGGTCTCTGTCGGCACAGTCCACCACGAAGATCAGGCCCTGCGTGCCCGTGTAGTAGTGTCGCCACAGCGGCCGGATCTTGTCCTGCCCTCCCACGTCCTGACAAACAATTATTTGTATATTATAATGAATCAATAACTCTATTGACAAATCCACCTACCTCTTCCATATGCGTTTAATTGATTATAGAAAATGGAAAGAAATATATCACTACAATAAACTAACAAATACTAGAAATTGCATATAAATTGTAATTTATTTGATGATGCTTCCTGCAGATGTCCTGAGATTGGAAGGATTAGTTAAATAAAATATTTGGGATTGATAATCGAGGAGGGATTCAAGTGAAGGCATATTGAATACATATGCCTTAAATTAAGGTTTGTCTCCTAATTTTTTTCAAGTTGAGGTCGATACTTGATTTATCAAAGTTGAGAATGCTTTATTTTGCGATTGTACAATCTCTGTTAAATTATGGCTTGGTGGTTTGGGGAGGTACTTATGACACTCTTTTGTTACCACTATTCATTATCCAAAAAATAATCATAAAAGCCATATAAAAATTGCATTTTTCAGTGAACTGAGAGTCATGTCAATCCGTCAACTCTATGTGCTTAGCATATTTAAAGATTTCAATAAACATAGAAGGTCATTTTCAAGAATTAATGTAACTCATAGAACAAGATACAATTTGCATAGATATGTTACTTATGATTCTAATTTAACGGTCATTCAAGCCGATTACTGTCGAATACTGTCTATTATTACTGTTTTGGCCGGGGTGAGAGTGAAAGAACGGCACAGTATAAGAGACTACCTGCGTCACGTAGCTTCACGAAAAAATAAATACTAGGACAATAGGCTCGAGTTAATAGTGAAAATTGGAACTTAAACGCCCTAAAGCATGGGATATCTTCTTATGCTATCTTTTCTGTATGGTTCAACGCTAATCGGGGATTACATCCATCTACTTATGGACGCTTTTAATATAGTCTGTTATATTCAAAATTTAACCCAACAGATAATCAATCTTCGTTTAAACTGAAGTAATGCATATGGCCCTAGATCGTTCAATTCAAAATGTGACTTATACATATAACCTATATTTTAGGCTTGTGTTGTATAAGTTGGGAGTACAAACCAAAAATGAAGAACAGAGAGATTGATTTGGGGTTTTTAAATTTGTTCTTTTCTGCAATTTTGTACTCTACTTTTACATTGTAGTCAATGTAATGATATTTTTGATATACATTATGCGGACAGTCAACTTGAATGAGATAATCCAATACTATCATAAGATAAGTATAAGTTACTCTTATAGAATAGAAATATAAGGATAGAGTCAAAAATCGAGCATTATGAGTATTAAAAAATGGTCTAAATAAATTCTTGTGTTTCTTCCCTTGAATCATAATCTAATTATCCCTTCCTATAATTCTCAAGATTGAGTAGTATGTAGCTTTCAAACAGTATTCCATTTTTTAAATAAAATATACCAATTGAATTCACATATGAATGACATACACACATAATACTGTATTTTTATTGTAAATAAGTAAATGCCGAGTGTACTGGCTGGCTGGAAAGCTCTGGAGTCAGTTTTGAGGTCGCATCTCATCAATTGATGAGCCTCTGTCATGACTTAAAGATTGATTTTGGGTAGACGGGACCGACGGATTCACGTGTCAATGCAAAAAACTGGAGTGGCCCGAAAAAATATCTGTCCTCGCCGAAATTTGAGACCGGGGCCTCTGGTTTACAAAGCCAGCGTCTAAAGCACTCGACCAAGGCCTCTCCATTGATTGTGAATTTACTTCACTATCCATATCTTTAAATGTAAGTAAATTGTATCTACGAAACATTCTCGTGACGGATGGTGGAACAAAATTCAGCATTCCAGATTATAATTGAGATTGTATCTTATGAAATAGAACAATACATTGTGATGGTATTTATGTATTATGTACAAGTATAACAATGATTGTGATTTTTATGACGTTGCCTATACTTGTTTTATACTTGTCGTTGGCAATAAATGGATTTGAATATCGTATTTATCTCAAAAGCTCATGTCAATTTCAATTGGACACAATTAAATTATTTTTCAACATGAGCTAATGCAGTATAGATGGGGGTTCTCTTCATAACCGAATTAATAACTGAAATACGTCGTATTGTTTAGTGTCATCAAATTAAATTGATACTTACCCATACGTTGAATTTAACATTTTTATAGGTAACCGTTTCTACATTGAATCCTACTGTGGGTATCGTTGTTACACTTTGTCCTAATTTCAATTTGTATAAAATAGCTGAAGATACATGGTTAAGGAGACAATCAAACAAGATATAGTTATAGATTTATAGATATATAATCAATAAATTATAATTGGTATATAAAGTGAAAATCTGATTACAATAGATATATTATGTGAAACAATAGAAGAGCAAAGACCAATCTCTACTACATTTTCTGTGAAGAGGTGTCTGGTGTAATTTGACTTGGACTTTACATAATCACTACAGTACTCGTCTTTCGTCAAGTTTATTTTGGCTTCATTTTGTAAATGAGAATGAGAAATATAGATAAAATTTATTCTTCGTACATTCAACCATGTACAACTTAAGTGTATGACTTACATTTCCGAACAAGAAATTTGAAAAACATTTTGAGTATTTTTTATGGCAACTATAATGATAACAATATACAGTAAATTTTCATTTTTATATGTGAAATGAATATTATTACTGTATCATTATCAAGAAAATATTTTGAAAATAGAAAAAATTGATCTTCCCTTGTCAAGGATAGAAAAACTATACAAAGCTGTATATATCTTTCTCCTATTCAGAATGGCTCGACTAGGCCTACTAGTCAAAACTATTCAAGAAGGTGACAAGGGGATCTTCAAGCAATAATTCATAGTAATGAGCATGAGCAGTTGACGTTTTCGTTTTCTGTGCTTATTATCTGAAACTATCAAAACATTTTGAATAATACCACCATGTTTAAAAGCAAAAGCCTAACCCCCTAAACTACTCTTTAACCTTTTTGAAACATTTCCTTTTAGGTTATGTTACTATTTTTTATTGATTCTGGTCAAGAAGGTTCCATACAGATGAGTTGACAACTTGACGCGAGCGAGCAAGGAGACACTCGGTCGTGTTCGGTGCCGAATGGTTGTCACCTGTAGAAGTTGTCATGCAGACAGGTTGATAACATGTCGGGAGCGATATATTTTCACTAGGTGACAATCTGTCGCCTGTGGCCAAAATGCCGAGGTGACGACGAGACGAGTGGACAACCTGTTGCGTAGCTGTTCACGAATATTGATGAATAATGACTGGAATAAAATACATACAGAGTGAGGGATATGTATGAGAACACCTTAACATTTCTGTTACAAATATAGTTTGACAATAGGCTTGATAGGGGATCCTATTTGAATTGAAAAAAACTTCTTTTCTGCCTAGGGAAGTTCTGCCTTAGACATTTCATAGCTTCTCTCGATATATGGAACGCTGGAGCCATACAGAATATTGAGGTTGATTTGCCATCTTCTCAATTTTGGCAAAACACGCAGCATTGTTAGATATCTATCTGAAATGACAGTAGCGTTTTCTCAAATAACTAAGGGGATTGATAAAAATCAATTACAAACAGAAAATCTCTATCTTAATCCACCAACGTTCCTCCACGGCAGATAAGGCAAGGTTATCTCTTGCACAGCACTTTGTTATCAACTTCTCACAACGACTACAGGAATGTTGGTAAAAAAAACGAACGCCATTTTTCAAATGTTGTTTAAAAAAAAAATAATATCAAATATTATTGATGTTCAATTTTTTCTCCCTCTCTAATTATAAAAATGGCATCATTCAAGGTACATAGGCTACAGGATGAAGGAAATTTGAATTTCGTTCAAAAATGAGTAGCCTATGTAACAGCTATTCAAAATCACCGAATCCTCCATACTTCGTTGCCCAACCGTGTATTTTTCTTGTGTACGGACCAATTTCTCTGCTTCCATCCTCTTTATATTGATGCCATCAATAAAAAGTGTGGAAGCTTTCAATTGGCCTGTATACAATTTCTTGGTCTTATGACCTCATTACAATTTATTGTAATGTAATGCAATTAGTTCAAGTACAAGAATAAACTATCGATTCAAAACTCTACAATATTGTACAACATATTATTTCACAAATAAATATTGTTTCAACGTTTAATTATATGCTTGAAGCATTTGAAAGGATACTGGTTTTGCCGGCTGCGTCTAGGCCAAGCATGAGTATCCTCATCTCCTTGTTTCCAAATATCTTGGAGAGTAACTTCCCCATTGTGGATCAAAGCTCGCCAATCTACTGCAAAAAATGAAAAATCAATTATTAATTTGCTTTAAGATTGATAATATATTAGGATTGATCACTGAAAATATTAATCGGAACAGAAGAAAAATATAGTATACGACCTCCTACTAACAATAGCAAAAACAAATATTATTAATATGTATTTTACACTTGTACTACACATGTAGTTATACTTGTATTTTCAAATGACAGTAGAAATCTCACGTCAGTGTTGGTATTTTCTAACAAAATAACTAATAACAGAAAGAGGAACTTCGATTTTAAAATATACATAAATAATCAATTAAATTGAGATGAACTGTTCAAAATTTAATTATAGAAAAACTCAATGTTTTAAAAATATTTGGATTGGCTAAGACTTATTGTTTTTCACTTTATCAAAGTACTGGCTCTGTAAAACTACATGAATTCTCATCCAAATAAAAAAGGGATTGAATGTGTAGGGAGGGGCCGGTGATGCGAAATATGTGGCATATGCACTACACACCGCACCGCACGGCACTGCAATCTAGTGTGTCGATAATTAAAAGGGGAGAAATGAGTGAAAGGGATTGAGTGAGGCCCTTGTCATTTGGAGATGGTATCGCGCGTCGCTTTTGTCTTCTCTGCGGAAACAACTTCAAGAATGACGGCGATTCACTTCAAACTGCCAACATTCCTTATAAATAACATTAATGCTCCCCATTCAGCCAATGCTGACTGTTTGAAGTGGTTCTAAGAACAGCGCTACCGGCATTCATTGCTGCCACAACTTGGGGTGAAACGGGAGAAAGTGCGAGCGGCGGCGTTCAATGAAGGGTGCCGGTTTGCTAGCAATCCAACAATTGCACACACGTGCGATAATCATCCAACATGTGTTATTATTTCTAGTAGTATTGCTTATGTGTATTTTCAACACTAAATTCAAAGTCAAAATTCTATATGTTTCAGTTTCGGATTATGTTTCTCATGTTTCGGAATCATTGTGCTGAATTTAAACTATGTTCTTGAGTTTCATTTACCTTACTTTTTAAATGATTTGCTTCATAAAATGAAAATTTTTATAATAAGAGAATTTTTTAAAAAGAAAATCCAAAGTTTTGAGCTCATTATAGTTTTTAAATCAATGTAAACTGATAAAATATTAAAATCGTGATCATAAATCATGATGCACTTGATATATAATTTATAATAGTAGGTATTATAAATTCTATTTTATTGATAAAGCTAGTCAGTCATTCACTGTCCGATTTGTTATCCAACTTGTTGGACTAACTATTAGTAGGATAGTTTCCACCACTCACACTCCGACTTGTTTTCCAACTACGAAGTTGCTTGCTCTCCAACCAAAACTTTCAAGTTGAATTTAACTTTATAGTAGAATAGAAAACAATAACAAGTCGGATGTCGGACCTTCGTGTTGGAATGTGGATGATCCAACTCGTCCGCATAGACTTCCACTCACAGTCCGATATCGGATCCAAAATTGGCTGTTGGTCTACAAGTTGGACAAGAAATCGGACAGTGAATGACTAGCTTTATCAATAAAATAGAATTTATAAGTGCATCATGATTTATGATTGATAGCAATATCTAATATCATCTATATTTGTTTAGAAGATTAATATCATAATGCTTTACATTGCACGATACTTCAAAGATATAGAAAATGGACATCTCCACACATATTTTTATAGTGAGACTACTACAAAGACACTATTATAATAAATTTATCTTCACATTCAAAAAGTAAAACAATTGTTTCCAAATTACTCCTCTGTGATAGTAATGTTTCTGGAGGTCAATATTTTTTTATCTATAACACATCTTTCTATTTCCAACAATTTGATTTTTCTTCTTTTTTTCAAAGTCCTCCGGGTTGGTTAAGGCTCCATTTCTAATTATAATAATTAGTAGAAGTCTAGAGATCTTGGATACTGGGGCAATAGCGTTTTAGATATAATTCCTACTAATGGAACAATATGAAATTCCTCCTTCCCAAATCCCAGCTACTAAGATGTGAACAGAACGATTATTTCGCTTCTCAACGACAAGAAGCTGCTCAACATGGATGCTAAATCACTTTCAAAGTTGGGCGGAATCGATCGATGCTAGGGACGAACATCGCAAGTTACCAAACTTCGGTGATCTAATGCCAACCAAGTCGTGCTGGGGATGTGAAAGGGCATCAACATTGGATAAATTACTGCCCTCAGTTAAAACAGATATGTCCTGTGACGTTCAATCTATCCGTTACCAATCCCATAAAACCTTTAACAACCGATTAATATGTTTCGATGGATATTCAATTTTGTCGTTGTATACATTACATTATTTTTTAGTAGAATTTTATACTAGTTTAAACCACTAGCATACATAGCGGTAAATGCAATCAGTCTAGCGGACCTAATTAATTAAAAACGAGACATTACAATGTATTTTGTAATTTGATTGGAACATGAACAGTGTACTAAAATGTCATTAAAAAAATTAATATCAGGATTCTCAGGGGAATAATATTACACACAAAAAAAGAATATTGTTATTTGAACTACAAGCACAAATCACATTTTTCTCTGTGATTTTCATAAAATCACAGTTTTAACAATTTAAAATCACAGTTTTTACAATTTTCATAAATTTTATAGATCTCCAAACGAATAAATAAATATGGTTTGTTATTCGATAACTTTTGAAAATTCTATTTTATTATCAATACTTTACCACCACAGTATTTACAGGTTCCATTGGAGATGACTATTTTTCTGAATATGACTGAAGGTATTTCTAAATTCAGTATTAAAATACTGTGTTACCAAGCATATTGAATTAGTCTATTGTGATTCAAGATGCTGAATTCCCTCCAATTTGATTCTTAAAACAAACAATTTTGCAATCCTCCTAGTTCTCCTTTGATATAATCAAGCTACAAACAATAACATGAGTCCTATGCAATGCAATGGTTAACGGCTGTACGCTACCGGCACCGTTATCGAGCGAAGGATGTTGTCATTTGTCATCAATGACTATTACTACTATAAAAACACATCAAAACAAGAAGGGGCGAACGTTTAGAATGAATAGTATGATAGTATCGATTTCTAGAAACGGATCATTATAGTAGAAAGAGGTCAATATCACCAGGCAACACGCAATCGTGGAATCGAAAACGGGTGGGTGGAAAATTATTATTCGTCTTGTAGAAGGACAACTACAAATAGCAATAGAAATGCTTTATATAAACAAATTTGTTACAAGAAAGAAACTTGGGCGCAGATAAGGTCAGTGAGCTTCCTACACGAACGAATTTCAACGGGCCAAATTTGTTATTTAATTTAGTGTTGCAACAAGTATCCTTCCACGTTGATTACTATCACTGAATTTTCATGGAACATAAATATTCACATACGTAGGAAGTAAATGACACTCGTTACTTTTTGTATGTCATACACACTTCTTATTTATGTATTCTAGCATCACTGATAATTACAAAATATTATAATACTTTTTTGTAGACTATGTGTCACATAGTTTACATGGATAATAAGTTTCGTAACTTATGTTGCAGAATTGATCCGCAACGAAATAAAACAACAATAAGTTTACTCGTTTTACTTGGATAAACTTCTAACTCACAAATTACAATAATTTCGTTTTCATTGAAACTTTATCTTTTTATACATAAAAACAAATAGGCCTTTGCCTCGGGAGCACCTAATTATTTCCTTTCAGATGTTTGTGTGTGTAAAAGTGATATTTTGTTTTTTTTTCACGACAATAGCTATATACAGACTTTTGTATCACTCAACTAACTATTCATACAGTGTAATTGATATTATTTTATATAATATTGTTTTTTGTTCTTTTGTACACATCTTAATGGAAATAAAAATTATTATTATATATCGGCGAAGCGCCGTTAGCTTTGCTCAAAAATCAGTACTGACAAAAATCCAAGAGATGATGCTACCATTGATTTTTTTATTTCTAACATTGTTTACCCAATTGCCGTATTTTTCAAAATAAAAATAGAAATCGCACATTTGTTGTCGCTAACTTTGATTTAGTAAAACTTTAATCCAATTTGGTTCAATATAACGTTTACTGAGTCACATTACTTTTGCAAGTGTTATAATATAATAAGGATCAAAAACCTATGAATCTGAATTGTTGATAGTTCAGTGCAAACAATGCTAAACTGATAGATTGATAGGCTGAACGCTATGTCTAAAACTATAGAAGGTAATTTGTGCGGATTGATCGGAGTGGTCACGAGACATTAGCAGAGCAGAGGAATCCCGTGGGAACATCGACCTTGGCCTTAAAATGTCGAAGCGCAGTCAGTCTGTGCTCCTCTCTTTCTCTTGATTGAATGTTTCCCTACTTTTCGTCATCATATTCTTCTTCTTCTCTTTCATCACCTTCTCCTACTTCTTGATCATCCTCTTTTTCTTCTTCCCCTGATTTCATACATCTCCATAATCTACATTTTTTCATTCATTATAATCTTCGTTCTCTTTTACTTTCACTCGATGTTCTTGATTAATTCCACCTTCTTCTTCTCCACTAACTTCTACTCCTCCTTCCCCATCATTACCGCCTTTCACTCTTCTTCATCACTGCCTTCTCCTTGTTTTACATTTATCTCCACCTTTATTTGTCTTTTCTTGATCAACCTCTAGGGTTGTGTGGCAGAGGAGACCTGGAGTCTTAACTACACCCAAATAAAGGCAAATAATCAATCAATCTCCCTCCTATTAACAACCTTCATCACTCTTCTCTTCTTAACCGTATTATTCTTCTAACCCTCTCCTTTCACCTCTTTCAGTCAACCTTCATTCTCTTCTTCTTCTTTCCTTTCTTCTCATCTTCTTTTACTTATTCATCATGGCCTACGTGTCCAGCGTGGTCGGCAATTGAGTAACGGCATCGTGACGCGCAGTGGCCGCCGCTTGAGTAGATCGCTTGGAGAAAGCACCTTCCTTCCTTTCTTTAGTTCTTTGTTCCGAAATGTCGGCCCACATTTCTCCTCCATCATGGCTAAACGATGGTTAAGAACTAAAACTGACCAAATTTGAAAATTGATGGCCTCAATCATCTCCATTGATTTTACCAAGACTTTAAAAAACATTTTCTTGTTTAAACACAGCTCACGACAAGTACAAAATGTATGTTCAGTACCCTAAAGATTATAACAATAAGTACATTATTTTTCTTAAAATTGTGATGTGGTGACAATCATGATATCACATTATTATTGTAGCACCACAATTAAAACAGGATATTAATTTGGAATTTCAAATATTATCTCTCTCCATCAAATAAATTTCATAATTCTCAAATGAGATCAGCTAAATTACACAAGTTTGCTTATAAAAATCTATTCAAACCCCGCCGATTAATATGAACACAATACAGTATTATATTTTCGTGAATGAAATTGAATTTCATATTCATATAGTTGAACATAATTTTTTTACAGTTCATACTTTGTGGAAATCATTGAATTATATTAATAAAATAATGGATAATGATCAGATTGGATTTCTTCATCCATGTAGACTACAATGCAAATTATTCTGGCTTTTATACTAATTCATAATAACTATCAATATAAAAATAACTACCCAGGGACTGGAGATTATATGAGTATAGCCTCCAGCAAAAAATACAGTCAATTTTCCAAGTCAATCTTCTTTTTCACTTCAACACGAGTGTTCCTTCTCTGTCGCGATCAAACTGTTACGACGCTCATTCATTTTGCGAACGCAAACACCCTTATCTAGTACAATAGCTAGTTAGGCAAGATCGGAAAAGCGGGGTGGCACTTTTCCAATACTCCTTCCAGACAAGCAGTGAAAATAAAAGTTGGCACTAACGTTGTCTCGTCTAGCCATGCGGCTCGAAATGTTTGCAGACACATGAAAAAAGTATGAAATTCGGGAACGAGGAGATGGCTGTAAGCTTGCAATATTTCGCATCATCTGAATTTTAGACAAGCAAGGCGATGAGTAGGAATATCGTGTATGCCAGGCTTCGCCTTTACAGGTTACTTCATGTAACTTACTGAATTTGTTCACGTTGTTTTTCCTAAAACAATACTCTTTATATTTAGACTATTTCTATTCAATTGTAGACTACATCTATACTACTTCGCTAGGAAGGAAAATTATATTAATATCAGTTTGCTAAGCCACAGTACAGTGTCTGCAGATTATATTGAAGATATTGAATCCCAGTTGTATTATAGTTAGATAAAACAGAAATAGATAATTCGTATTTTCTGATAATTCATTGAGGAATCAACTCATAATTTTTTTCTTCTTACATCGAGTTCAATTTCCATGAATTAAAACCTACAATTATATATGCGATTACGTTTATAGATCTTGATAACTTGAGTTATTCATGATGTTATAGGAAGTACAGGATAAAACAATCGTTGAAAAACAACAATATCATAATATGAATAAAATTTCTAAAAAATGAAATGTTGACCATTTTTCCTACTGAAATTCAATGTTGCTCCCTATTTGCAAAAATATACAATAAAATGAAATGTTCTGAACTATAAAATACCGATAGAGCTTATCGCTTAACCTTACCTTTCATTAACTCAACGTCTGTTGTCCACTTGTAGTCAAATGAATAAATGTTATTCCAAAGGAAGTGAGAAAAACCAAATTCGTTTCTCTGGAAACAGAAGAACAATCAATTAAATTGGTAATCTTTAATTATCTATAAATATTGATTAGGATATGAATAGATCATTCTCAATCAATCATCTTACATAAATGGTGGATTGCAAAAGCAGGAATAAGCTACAATGAATTATTAAATAATACTGAACCCGGTATTTTACATAAGAATAAGGAAGTGATAAATTTAGCTAAGAAATATCTTCATTTAACTGTATTCTAACAATGTTGATAATAGAATGACATACTTTGCTTTATAGAAACAAAGGAGTGATATGAGGATAGAACATGGATTCGATAAATGAATCTGAAGCCCTGAATTATTGCATCACACGGAAAAATATACCAAATTCTCAACCATTCACATATCCTTGAAATTTAAAATCTTTAATATTATTAGATATAATATATTTTGCAAAGCTGAAATTATGTAATGAAAGGAAAGATCATACACTTAAAAAAATTATTCTAAAAAACCTACTAATATTGCAATACATAAGACCTATATTTTAATAGGAATCATACAAAAATAGAAAAGTACGCGCAAGGTCTATTTAGATGAACATGAAGCGTTATTGCAAATATTTCAGTACAGGGAAACATCTTAACCATAATTTTTATCAATGAAGACAACAGGTGAAACAAATTTTGCCTCCTCCACATAATACAATGACAAACAAAACAATAAAATGTTAAAAATATAGCAACACATAAATAAGATGGTATAGGAATACAGAAGGGGAGAAAAAAGCGGTGGGCCTATATTGAGATGGGTGTGAAGCGGTGATTTGCAATATTACAGTACAATCTAACTAAATGCGCCACTTAACCGGTTGCCCGTTTTGCGATCCGTTAGGTAAGGCACGAGGGCCAGTGCCAGGCTGCCAGCGAGCCAGCGCAGTGCCAGTCATATGAATAAAGTGGAGTGAAGCTGTGGCTTCCGGCTGAGCAGAGCAGAGCCAGAGCAGACCGCTGCGGTCGCTGGAAGGTCGTCACGGTTCACCGCCACCAAAACAATCACATGGCTTCAGATACAAGTCACAAGTCAGACGAGACAACATAGGTATCGGAGAATAGAACGTGGGGGAGATATAATCATATAACAAAATGCAGTCATTCATAAAATTCTGGTTATAAAGAATTTGTTTGAATTTCCTTGAACGTCCCCAACACCCAATGTGAAAATAAGCCAATTATTAACATCCGAATACAACGAGTTTTTTAAAACATTAAAACCGTAAATATATCTTACTATAGTAAGATTCTTTAGAATATAGGTTAATCATATAATTATAGGTTATACAATATACAAATTGCATTGCATACAAATACCATTTTATAGACCAATTATCTAATATATTCTTCAGAATATATACATTTAAACATCCAATATCACTATCCTGATAAAAATTCCTCAATTGTATTTAAAAATCCCTTCAACGTATGGTACTCATAAATTATTAATTTTTTAGTAATCTGTAAATTATCCCAATTAAAATTAAAAGTATCCCAATAATTAATAAGAATTCTCAATAAACCAATAGTTTCTCCCGTAGTTTGTTTCGGGATTCGACTGTATTTGCTTGGTTTTAATAATTCTACCGCTGTTGTATAGTTTTATATTGAAGTACCTACTTCTTGATAAAATATAATACTATCATAAAATCTCTGTAATCTTATTGATTCTGTGGATTGTTGTAATAATTAAAGCAACATCAATAATTTGCTCTTCTGTAGTCTGTGAATTGTAATTGTAAAGTGGGATGCTACACTTTAGTTAATGAAAATTAATCGAAGTATGTAAAGGACTTTTTTTCCATATTGTGAATGTTTTTTCATGTTTAATAAACAAATCTGACATGGGTTACATGACAGAGAAAATAAATAAATAATTCAAGCAACATCAATGATTTGCTCTTAACACATCAACAATTCAAATACGTTTCTAGGATTATTCCCACATGAGCCTTAGGCTTCAAAATAGGGAGTAGTGAACTTTATACTACGTATAGAGTCAACTCTAGAATACTAGTCTACTATATTCTCTAATATAGATTTCACTGATATAGAGAGAAATGATAATGAGAGTTGAATGGATCTTCAGTTTTACGAGGGTTCCAACTTCCAACTACAGTAATGTGATTTTGAAGCTTGTTTTTAGATAATGGAGCATCAAACACTTCTCCTTCTGCAAATACAAAGTGCACTTCACTTATCTAATCTGAACAATTAACGACCACTGGAGATAAAATTGATCTCAGTTCAAATCCAATGATACACTTATACTCGACCCATGAATCCATGAGTACAGATACAGCAGCAGGCTATCCAACTTTCAGCATCATAATAATTGGTTATTTCCTGTATATTTGCAAGCTGTAATCACATACCCAAAGGATCAGTCATTTGCATCCATTTCTGACCGGATGCAGTCAGCGACATTTTGTGGACTTAGCACGTGCTTCGATTACATTATAGCATTGAACTTCAAACTGCAACTCTTGCAGTGATGTCACGGATACAAGAATAGTTTGGAACTAATATTTATTTCCTCTGAAGTGTGACAGCAGTCATCTGCTTGAAATGCATGGAAATTTTGATTATAATATAAATATTACATTGTTGACAAATCCATATTTATTCATTTGGAGGGAGTTCATTGACAGCTTGTCCAATAGTTGTGATCAATAATGAACTACATAAAACTAGATATTTTCAACTAATTTGCTTCTGGACTGAAAAATGATAATCATGATTGAATTTGAACTAATTTCAAATATAGCGACTCAAAGTGGACATGTTTTCCAATTGCTAGGCTCCAAGCTATTCAAGAAAAATTATCTACAGAATTTACAAATGAGAATCGATGAAGTGTGCATATTTCAGCTAACATGACCTTACATTCCACAATTGTTTCTATAAATTTGGAAATTATAGACTTTTAGTGAAGATACCTATTTTGTTTTTCCATTATTACAATGATTAGGCTTGTCAAATCAATGAATTCGAAATAAATGGAGAAACATATATAAGTGGGTTGGAGTTTCAGTATTGAATTCAATCTTGTATTGAAAATATAAAACCTGCCTTGGAAATGTATATCTGTGATTGAATAGAAAAAAATTCTATGAGATAAATTCAAAGCAGCATTAGTGAATTATACCAGTAGTTTCAATATTATGGTAAATTTCTACATGAAAATGTAGTATAGACCAGACCGTTGTCCTAGTTTATAAATCCTTTTCCTGGAACTGGAGAGCAATTCAATTTCGAAGCAATAGCTTTTAGCAACGATGCATTGGATTGGTGACCAAATCGCCAATTATTGTTTCTGTGTGAGTGCTGCCGGCTCCCGATAATGCAGCCTCTGCTCACCGCCAGCTAAATGCTCCGACAAAATTAGCATTGAAAAAGGAATTAATCCCTAAATGGATTGGTGACGATAGATTATGTTCAGAGAGTGGCAGCAAAACATTACTCTCAAATGATTAAATTCTTATAAAAGTTTGAATGATTTGAATAAAATGTTACAACAGAATAAAAACATGAGTTTTATAGATGATTCTCTATTGATTTTTCTGATACCAATAATACGAATAATACTGATAGACATCTACAACGTAAAAGTAGAAAATATGAAAGACTTTTTGAATTGTCGAAACGAAAATTTAAAAACGCTTACCATTAATTATAAATGAAACGAAAAATAAATGAAGAGAAAACGTTGTAGAATATGAATACAAACTAATGTCAGGTTGTAAGAACATTTACTAATTTTAGTCGACAAATAATGTTATTCAACGGAAGCAATACCAGAAACAGAAGAATCAATAAACTAATCTGACAATGCGACTACTGTACGTCATTTTCGGAGGTTAAATTCAATTGTATATTTCTAACAATTAACTCTACATCCAAACTTCTCAAACTACATCCAAGAAATGTTGAAGGTAGACTAGCTTTACTGGGTTCAAAATGATAATTCAATTATATTCACATAAGATTTATTCCTTAAGTGAAGAGGTAAATGGGACAAAAAAGAACAATAAAGCATTGAAAATAGACTTTGAATCGAATAAGCTGTCCCACCAAAGTTCTCCAGTAAAAATATTGTATCACTCATAACAAATATCTAGAATATTATTCTTACTTCTTAACCACCTTTCTTATAAAAACTGTTTAATAGCAAGCATCCTCTGCAGGTGAGCTGGAGTAAGAGACGTCCAGAATATTATAAAAAGATTAAATTTTTCTAAAATTGATTCTGAGCACGCCAACTTTCACTAGTTTCAATTCAGCTGTAACACTTTCCGAAGAAATCAGGGTAAATGGCAGCCCGTCACTCGACCATCAACAGAGTGACTGGCATCGTTGTTCCTAATGGCAAAAAGGAGAGACCTTCACTGATATCAATATTCAAGAAGGTTATTTCGAGCCGTCAAATACAAACACAATCTGAAACCCTCCACCTATGAGTAGGCAACTAGTTACTCCTTCTCACTTTTATCAATGGCGTTCCTAGAAAATGATAGAGCACAGCGAAACAAGTGTATTCTGAACCACCTGATAAGAGGCTCTTATCAGCAGAGGCAGTTTGGTTGACAACCCTTGGACGATGACGACTTTTAAAGTCATTACGGGCAAGATGAAATTTATTTTTTAGGAAACATAATCTATTCATGGTTACATATTTTGGAATGCAAAATATATTTAAGGTTCAAGTTATTATTATTATTATTTAGGATGGGTACTATTCATTTGTAGCAGCTTCATCAGCAGGTTATACAGTATAGTAGTATACTATATGTATGTATGTATATGTATATGCAGGTATAAAGTAAGTAGTATGATACAAAGTAGATGAAAGATAGTACCAGTGGTAGACAGGTTAAGACGCTTTCCTCTTCGCTGTGAAAATTTATTCAGCACAATAATTAATAAATCATAAATATTCCATTACAGATCTGCATTCATTAGAGACTTCATTAATGAGCTTGTTTACTTGTTATCTTGAGCGGTATTTCATGATACTTTCTTGATTGGAATAAAACAGAATGTTTTGCACTATCCAAGCACAAAAATTATCTATGAAATATAAATTTTAGACGAAACAAATTTGAGGAGTTAAGTTCTAAGGTAGTAATTTTTAGTGGTAAAAATGTCACGAGCAAAGAAGCAATAAATAATGAAAATAGCTTGTGAACAAACAACAAGTTGATGTAGCTGACTTTAATTTTTCTGATATTTTCTTCACAAAAATCAACCGTTAGGCCTATTAACTATAGAATGTGAAAGCAAATTTACTGACGAAAACTTTACTATGATCAGTCAAAAGGATAGCTCAGAAGACTGAAGTGTCGCTATTAGCTGGATGCTGTTCACGAAAGGTTTTTGATGTGCTTGGGTAAAAATGATAAAATAATCAAACAACTATGCATTTGGCGGGATTCGAGCCTATCACTGTCTTAATAACAGTGGAGGTAATTTCTCATTAACATTCTGTCTTGAGAATGGGTTTTGGTTCGGGTTTTGTCTTGAAGTTTCCTACTTTAATGAAACAGTAGATTAATTTTCAATAAAATAAATCTTCTAATACATAAATATTAACTAGCCTGATTCAATCAATTAACAACAAATGAATCACGATCCAAACGAGTAATTCTACATTAACTGATGAAATCTTGACTTTGAGCCCCCTGAAGCGTTTCCAAACCTGTCAAAAGCCATCGTGCGGAAAGCACTGCAAACATATGACGGAAACAAACAGATAGCTCGATATTAAAAATGATGTTTACTTCAGATTGATATGAAGGGCGTCTGCTTCAGTGTTTGAATTCGAATGCAGCCAAAACCGATATGAGGCACCAACGCCCGCCCGCGGGCTAATTCGCTATCAAACACAGCACAACGCGACCTTATGCCTTTGCAGCCTTATGAATTTGTTCACTTCTCCGCAAGAAAAAACATTTTGCAAGGCAAAGCTGCACTTCTTTCATCCCCCACATTAAAAAACATTCCTTATTGATTTAATTTACAATATTGTGGTGAACAGAAAACAGATTCAAATATTAAACACTTTTATTTCAAGAATTTAGTCAAATGACTTTGAAAAGTTAGGTTATATCCAAAGATTCACATAATTGAGAACTCTGAAATTATGAAGCCAGCCCACCAGGATAGCTGAATCGACTGAGGCGTTGCACGCTTTAGTCTGCTAGCGCGTCATGGGTACGAATCACACCAGTAGGTAAAAACGTTTAATCATCTTATTCAATTATCCACGCTTAAGCGAAAATCGTACGTGGTCATTAAATACAACAATAAAAAAGGAGCAACAAGTTGCAATTTCATCTTGTATTTTCTTTTCTGAGGATGAAATTATCCAGTATTTCAACTTTTCGTTATAGTCTGGGCGCAAATGTCATTCCGTGGTCATTTTTGAGTAACAGCCGTGGCAAGAGTCTCAATTTCTTCGTTAGGTGTAGCATAATAAGGATCGTGGTGATGATAGGTCAAAATCACAGGCAAACACCTCGGAAACAAGATGGCCGCCAAAATTTTCAGGGTTTTGCTATATCGCTTGTATTACAATAACCATTCAAGATATTCAACCGTTTTTAGACGAAAATATTTTAAAAAACTTGCTCTACAATTTTCGTTTTATAAAATTTTCCTTTAAAACGCATATTTTTTTAGTTATAACCTTCAAAAGCCCTAACAACTTTTTATAAATTTGTTCAAATTTCATTCCATTATAACTTTTTTTGTGCAAGAGATACAGAGAAATTTCAAATTATGAAAATTAGAGCGTTTTTTATCTTATCGTTTTATATCTTCATGCGCTGTATGTCAAAAAAATGAGTTCTCCAGCGCCCTCCAAAGAAAACCTTGCATGATTTCTGGTGCGTTTTTCCATACACATGAGGTAACAAACTAGAACTATAAAATCGATTTTTTCATGACTACTTTAAGATAGAGACTTGAAAATGGTCTCAATCTCTTCGTTACAACAAGACGAATAAGAATATTGATGATGGAAACAACGAACATATTCGACATCATTGAAAAATACAAGCTGGCGGCCATTATTGACAGAGATTTTTATATCGCTTGTTATTCAGTTATTGTGAGAGATATCGGATTGGTTTTACCAACAGTGTTAAGAATTAACCAAACAATGATGATCGAGAGAATCATCTCATTCCATTACCCACGCTTAAGCGAAAATCGTATGTGGCCATTAAATACAACAATAAAAAAGAAGCAACAAGTTGCAATTTCATCTTGTATTTTCTTTTCTGAGGATGAAATTATCCAGTATTTCAACTTTTCGTTATAGTCTGGGCGCAAATGTCATTCCGTGGTCATTTTTGAGTAACAGCCATGGCAGGAGTCTCAATTTCTTCGTTAGGTCTAGCATAATAAGGATCCTGATGATGATAGGTCAAAATCACAGGCAAACACCTCGGAAACAAGATGGCCACCAAAATTGTCAGGGTTTTGCTATATCGCTTGTATTACAATAACCGTTCAAGATATTCAACCGTTTTTAGACGAAAATTTTTAAAAAAACTTCCTTTAAAACGCATATTTTTTTAGTTATAACCTTCAAAAGCCCAAAAAAACTTTTTTTATAAATTTGTTCAAATTTCATTCCATTATAACTTTTTTTTGTGCATGAGATACAGAGAAATTTCAAATCTATGAAATTTAGAGCGTTTTTTCAACTTTGGAACGATATATCTTCATGCGCTATACGTCAAAGAATGAGTTCTCCAGCGCCCTCCAAAGAAAACCTTGCATGATTTCTGGTGCGTTTTTCCATACACATGAGGTAACAAGCTAGAACTATAAAATCGATTTTTTCATGACTACTTTAAGATAGAGACTTGAAAATGGTCTCAATCTTTTCGTTACAACAAGACGAATAAGAATATTGATGATGGAAACAACGAAAATATTCGACATCATTGAAAAATACAAGATGGCGGTCATTATTGACAGAAATTTCTATATAGCTTGTTATTCAGTTATTGTGAGAGATATCGGATTGATTTTACCACCAAAGTGTTAAGAATTAACCAAACAATGATGATCGAGAGAATAATCACATTTCGACCACTCTTTCCATTATTTATTCAACTTCAAAAACTTGAAACATACATTTTTCGGGGACAATATTTCACTTTCCACCCTGCGTATGTATTCCCAGTAAACAAACATTAGTATTATTGGCACAGTGTTGTAGAATATTTCCAAAGCTTCAAAATGACATCTGGTTGGAGGCTGTAAGTCCATATTTTACGACTGAAGCGTCATCGGAAAAAGAGTAAAAAGTATTGTTTGCAGCGGAAAACACGCTCCACCAAAAGCCAATTCCAACAATTAGAAAACCGTGTAACTCATGACTCCTTGAAGGTACAGACTTGGGAATGGTATCAATATGTTTTTAATGATGTTTAGAAAGAGATTATCTATTATGGTAATCTCAAAAATGTTTGTCAACATGAAAAAACAAGATGGCGGCAAAAATATGTCGATTTTCAAGAAATCGTTTGTAATTCTAATAATGTCGAGGATATCGGATCAATTCAGCCATCTGGAAGCTCCAAAATAATCATACTACAATATCCAAAAGATTTATCCAATTCCACCCACTTTTACTATGGTGAATATAACTTCAAACTCTTGAAATTAGATTTTTGGGGGACAAAATTTTATTTTTCACGTTGTAAATGTATTCAGAGTGAACTAACACCAATATTATTGGCACAGTGTAGTAGAATATTATAAAAGCTTCAAAATGGCATCTAGTTGAAGGCTGTAAGTTCACCTTCTACGGCTGGAGCGTTCTTTTTTCACCATATGCAAAACCTGAACAATTAGAAAACCATGCAACTCATGACCCCTTGAAGGTACAGACCTGAAAATGGTATAAATCACTTCATGAAGAAGTGTGGGAATAGATTATCGATGATGGCAATCTCAAAAATGTTTGTCATTATTGAAAATCCAAGATGGCGGAAAAAATCTGATTTCAAGAGTTTGAAGTTATATTCACCATAGTAAAAGTTGTCGGAACTGGATAAATCTTTTGGATATTGTAGTTTGATTATTTTGGTGCTTCCAAATGGCTGAATTGATCCAATATCCTCGACATTATTAGAATTATAGACGATTTCTTGAAAATCGACATATTTTTGCCGCCATCTTGTTTTTTCCATGTTGACAAACATTTTTGAGATTGCCATCATAGATAATCTCTTTCTAAACATCAAATTTCAAGTCTCTATCTTAAAGTAGTCATGAAAAAATCGATTTTATAGTTCTAGCTTGTTACCTCATGTGTATGGAAAAACGCACCAGAAATCATGCAGGGTTTCTTTGGAGGGCGCTGGAGAACTCATTTTTTGACGTACAGCGCATGAAGATATATCGTTCCAAAATTGAAAAAACGCTCTAAATTTCATCTGTATCTCTTGCACAAAAAAAGTTATAATGGAATGAAATTTGAACAAATTCATAAAAACGTTTTTGGGCTTTTGAAGGTTATAACTAAAGAAATATTCGTTTTAAAGGAAACTTTTATAGAACAAAAATAGTGGAGGAAGAGTTTTAAAATATTTTAATCTAATAAAACGGTTGAATATCTTGAACGTTTATTGCAATATAAGCGATATAGCAAAACCCTGAAAATTTTGGCGGCCATATTGTTTCCGAGGTGTTTGCCTGTGATTTCGACTCATCATCACGATCCTTATTACGCTACACCTAACGAAGAAATTGAGACATCTTCCACGGCTGTTACGCAAAAATGACCACGGAGTGCCTTATTCATGACATTTGCGCCCGGACTATTATTCTTGTGTATTACTATCAACACATTTCGAATAATATCAACAAATTGCCATTTAACAGCAAAAACCCAGCTCCCTAACCTTTCCTTTTACCTGTAAAACATAATTCAAGAGAACCTTTTTGATTGTTTTCAACTAAAAGCAAGACAAATTGAAATCTGGTCAATCTGAGAAACTTGCCTTACATACGTCATGGGAGGAATCATAGTACAGTACGAGATGAACGGACCAAAAGTTTAGGTGGATTTTGGATGACCGGGAATGGATTTTGGAATTCAAATTGTCTGATAGCAGAGCCGGCCTCAGGCAAACACCGTTCCAACTGGCGACCCGTCAGCACGGCGCTTATCTCAATCGGGCGTGCCTGCGATGACATCACTTCCCTCCAATCTTTTGAGCTCTACCGACGCTGCAGCAAATCAATATAACAATAGCTAAGTTACAGACAATCTCATACAAGTTTTGCAACTGATACCAGTATCAGTTGTTTCGGAAGAAGCAAAATTATTTATAATTTGATACACAAAAAATCCAACGGTTGACAACATTTCTGAACACCCACTTGAAACCATTAGGCCTACAGATAAGTGATAACAGCAATAAACACAAATGATTAGGGAGTATTTTAAACAGAAAGTATTTTTTTCAAACATCTTTATTGCCCATAAAAAGAAAATACAAAATAAAAACTTACAAAAGAAATATTCTAGATTATAATATTATGCTATTTTACAAATAAATTAAAATTACATGACACCACCCAGCAAGGGCAAAACCCTGACCGCTGAGTGAGAGTATCAGCTGTTTAGACAATATAAAAATTTACTAATAATCAAAGCTACAAAAAATCGAAGTTAACAACAAATTACAATACAATATTTATTGTGTTGTAGTGACGGTGATGTTGTAATAAATATCCATATTGAATCAAGCCCCTTGAGTTTGTCACAACTACTGATTTACCGAACATTTGAGAAACTAGTTTCGGCCATCATCAACCTTTAGTAAACTCTACCACTCTGAAGATTAGTCTTTCAAGTATTTGATAAATAAGTGATTATTAGATTTCAAAGTCGATTCAATCAATACCTTCAATAGAAAAAGAAATGTTCTTGTTCATGTTATGTATGTAAGGGAAAATTATGGGAGATATTCATGAAATAAATTCTTATTCAACTACTGTCTGCACAAAACATGTTGCCCTCTTTCTTAGTTCCAAATAAGCTACCTAATTTTGGGGACTGAATGAAGGTGAATGTAAACACTGGCACAGCTGAGCTGCCTACGAACAAAGAACTTTGAGTTGAGGTTGGAGGTTCCCAAGCAGTGACAGGACGGAGATCAAATTGCAATCAGCAGAGCGTGATGCGCGGCGCGGCTTGCATCTGGCAAGTGGCACATCGACACAATAAACCGGCATTCAATGTAGGTGAACTACAATCGACGCTTTCCTCCTCAACAATATACCGTAATACAAGTAATTATACTGATATTATACTTAACATTGCGTTAAAATTAAACTGTTTTTTTCTTGTTTTATATGGGAGCATCCCTGAAAAATGTAACGCTCTGGAGTACGGAGGAGGGGCTTAAATAGAAGCGACATTTTTTGATTAAACTAAGGACTAGGAATTTTATTTCGAATGCAGAGAATCGAAGTTTGAATATTATAGAAACTATTTATTCATTTCATGAGAATTGGAAGTCAATATAATTTTACATAATACTGTATAAATATTACTAGAAAAGAGAAATAGGGTTGAGTAGAGGATCAAGATTATAATATCTCCCTTCCATACAGAATCGTTTAATGTTGTTGAAGTAGAAAAAAGAATTATGAGAGGCAATATGTCAATAATATATTTATGCACATCGACACGTTATTAGTTATACAGTATTAGAAGAGCTAATAAGGATTGAATGAAAGTTATATGTAGAATATTGCTATGAAATAACAACTTTATAATAGTTTTTGTTGAAATAGAAAGCATGAATCATATAGTTATTATACAAATTGATAGTTCTAGTAAACATCATACGATATACCCTAAATTTACATTAACTATAGTTATTATTAGGCTTATCATGTAGAAATGATTGAAAACATTCAATACTGGTATCACTGGGTCCCATGACTATTCCTATTCCTGATAATAATAGAGTAGAATAGTTAGTTAATTTTCTATAGGAGTGCTGGGGTACCCTCTCACTCAACCCCTATTTTTCAATTTTGATTCATACATAATAAACATATTACCCTCACTAACAAAACGTTGAAAAGACATCAATCTCGAGATGTCATTTTGAAATATAATGTATGTTTAAAAAAAAACAGTAAAAAGCCTTGTTCGAATAGTGCAAAATCGGGATCACCTCAAACAGGATCGAGCATACCCAATACAAAGAAAGACACCTTCATGAAACTGAATACATATTTAAATTCTCAGACCAATACTGTGAAGATTATACACACAAGTAGAGAAAGAATACTCTAACTGAATATACATGATTCAGTTTATGAATATAAAGATGTTGGATTACAAGACTATTATAATGAAGGATAATATACAGTAAATTTGATGAACACGGAAAATATCTTCAGATCCAGAATTGCTATCCCTCAAGGAGAATTGCATGCCAACAAGTTCAGCAGGCCAAGGCCGTACAGTCTAGTACAGTTCAGAGCTTGCATTCATATGCAGTTCCAAGTTGAACAAGAAAAATTCCTCTACCTTACATCATTGGGCACACAATGAAAGTTGGCACACAATCATTATCGAACTGTAACAGGTCGATTCTTTCCTGGTGCATATTCATCTTCTGATCCTAGAAGAGTGTCTACTCAGTGTACTTAGCAAAACTTTATTAAACTTGAAAGACCAACAGTCCTCATAAGAGGTTTTTAAAAACCCTTCATAATCGGCCTCCAAAAACCCTCCATCACTTCCTAAAGGAAAAAATCTTTTTTTTATTTTTTGAATAATGTTAAAGTTTCAACATAATTTTTTATTAGAGTTATACAAAAATTGGGGAATCACGGTTTCGAGAGGCCTACAGAAACATCAAGTTTCTAATTGTCAGTGCGCTTTTAATAAATAACGTCAATTAGAACAATGGACGTAAAAAAGATAAGAAATATTGAACATTTCAATCAAGAATTAGGCCTACCAGTTTTGAATCGTTGTGAAACAATAATATTTATATTGATTATGGATGATCTCATATAAATTCGAGTAAACTTTGCAATTCACATAATTACAATACTAAATATATCAAATCTGATTTAAAATACAGTGGAACCTCGATCTAGTATACCCCGTTATAGTAATTTTTTTCTGCAGACCCTTGAAACGTACATAAAGACACATATGTCCATATGGTACACCCCGATTTTGTACAGACCGTTATAGTACATTTTTCGAGCGATCCCTTGAGATGTCCTATATCAATGCTCACTGTATTACAATAATGTATCTTATTGATCCATAATAGTACCCTAAGCATTGCATAATTCCTTTATTGCGGATAAGATTTTATCAATACAGCAGTATGAGTATAAATGCATGGATAGATACAGGAAACATCAATATATAAACATAAAAATATATAAACCTACTCTATGATGATAAAGTACGTAAAAGTGCCAAACAGAATATTCAATATCTAATATTGTGGATGAGATTCATTCTCATAGAAATGGGATTTCATATTAAAGTAATAACAATGGCACAGGCAATGATTATAGGCTTGATAGGTGAAACTGTAGTCAAACTGTATGAATATAGAGATGATTACATGAGCGATGTAGACTAGCACTAGCACAACAGCCATGGGACCAAATCAATGATATTCATTTCATTCAACAAGGAAATAATAGCGACCCGAATCAGGCGGTCGTTCAACTAACCAAGCTATATTGAATATCCTCTCACTCTCACCCATTCACCAACCACATAATATTGCAAGCACGATGCCTCACTGTCAAAAACTTCGATCATACACAGTAGGACCCAACACTGTCAAATATATAATTAAATAAACTCGTTACTAAATTGCTTTTGGAAAATGAGCTGACTATTACATGGATAATAGCGAATTTCGACTATTGTATGTTGTATGTCAATGTCCAAACTCTATGTCAATTTCAAGTGTTGAATGACAATAGGCCTATCTGAACAGTAAATTTTGGCCACAATTTTATCTGATGAACACTCCTTCTCAATTGAAGCCCATGTCTAAAAAAAATTAAAGTCAATCACAATCGTAGAATAAGTCAAAAATGTGAGGCAGTAATGCATCTAAAATTTATAAAGATAGCCTAACAGATATTTCTTAGATCAGCATCTCAGTCAATCTGAAACAATCATTGCAATATATTTTTGCTCTCTGAATAATATGTCCGGTATCCTCTAAGAAATTTAATATCACGTGTATTAGACTGGCCTACCTAACGGTAGGATATGCAGGATAAAGATGCATGTACACACATGTTTATCATGCATTTAGTGGCCAACCAAAATGCGACATTTAAAAACTCAGAGCAAATATTAGTTGAAACATAAATATATTAGCCAGTTTCTGGAAACTTGTTTAATATTAATATTATACATCAATATTTTAAAGATGAAACATTTTAGAAAGGCATATTTTGTAAGTTTTAAAACCACTTCTAAAACCAACTTTTTCATATCGTGTATAGAATAAAAATCAAGCCGCGTTGTAACCTATTAAATCATTGTAAACTTACTTCTGTGTGCGAATTTCTACAAATTAAATTACACAGTAAAATAGAAGTCTGAATAAAGCATGTTTGTAAAGCAGTGCGCACTTAGTTCACCAATGTACACTGGAGAGGAAGTACGAGTTTATTTTTATTGAACCTCCAATTGGTCATAGAAGACGAATGTAGGGTTATATAAATAAACCATTTTATCACTTCAAGTTACTTTAAAGATTTTTCTCAACATAAAACCCGTGGAATATGTCAGTGGACCAGACTGACAAGATCCTGATCATGAAATAGTGCCACCGAATGAGTTGAGGAGGGATATGGCGTTGCTTATGAACGTTTAATAATTTGGAAGCGCTGTCCTCAAAGTCATGTATAGAGCTTTAGAAAAAGCTAAAAATAGGTTACTAGTGGCTAAGTCAGGTTTGAATGGCGGGTGATAAAAAATATTAAATATTTCTTAGATCATTCACTCATATCAAATCACAATTTTTTCTGCATAAACTTGGCTCATTCTTCAGTAGATTTCTGCTAAACTATTGCATTTTGTTTGTAAAAAAAAACTAATAACGCTACATAATTCATACTTAGCGCGAGAATCAATAGGTTCGATAACTGTGATTTGTCAGCGCCTATCACAGAGAGTTTTTTGAAAACATACTGTTAATTTTTAAAAACATCAGCCCTACAATTTGTCTTATGTGATTGGGGGTTAAAAAATTTCAACTCATATTTTTTTTAAGACTGGCAAAAATAACTTTTGACAAATTTATAATGAATTACCCAACTTGAATTTGATAAACCTAGTAAAATCAATAAAAACTCGGCATCTGTTTGCAATATGCACAAATGAATCAGTGTAGTTTCCAAAGAAGGTAACAATTTCATTGTCACTGTTAATGAAGTTATGCTAGTTTCAAGCCTTTGTACTTCTTATAGAATTTACTTCCTATTTGTAATAACAGCTCTCTGAGCAAAGAACTGACAGATCATTACCTACTTGAAATATGGCACTTACTAAAAATTTGAAATTCTACCTAACCTAAAAATCAAGTCTACAAACTTTCAAATATAAAACGTATTTTCCAATTATACACCCAGACGTTATCATAATATTTGAAAAGGTATAGTGGATAAAAATAAATTGTTTTTTTAACTGAATGAAAATGGTACCGGTAGGTACTTTCTGCAAACTATGGAATAAGCTGACTGTGACTTATTTCAACTCACCATGTCAGGAGATTTGGTAAGTTATTCTACTCTTATTATTCATACAAGCCAAACAAAATATTATTAGTTAATTATTGTTTAGCATGTTCTAATATTAAAAAAGTATAAAGAGGTGCTCTAGATTCTACAGTTGAGTATTATTTTATGCCTTAGTGCAGAATGGGTTATGTTGACGAAACGTGAGAGGTATTTGAAATACAAATAAGAAATTAAAAAAATCTAGAATGAATAATAATCTTACTTCAGAACAGCAAGTAGGTATGCAGATCCAAAACACAGAAATCACTGAACTTCACAAAAAACACTTAAAACCGCTAAAACAGAAGTTACCATCCTTCATGGCGGTGACCTAACGGAAACCTAGCCTAGATCGATGTAGATTAGACGACACCAATACATACATTTCCTATATACAAGTTTTATGAAGATAGGTTCAATTTAAGTAATCACTAGACTACAGAAAACATTTTGCTTACCACTGAACATAATAATTACAAATAATTATTGACAGCGAGTCAACGCATACGGACTTATCTTTCGATGACTCCACCATCAACATCTACACACACACACACACTCACAGTCTCACACTCAAACAACGAACAAGCAAAAAATTTCACTGCCAACAAGATTGCCACGATCATTCTGCTACCTAGCGGATAGAATCTCAAGCTTGCATTTTCTACTTTTTAGCGAAGCGCGCGAAGATTTAATTTGTGTACTTTGATCATTGATTAATATTATTAATACTGTAGTGACTTTTAGCAGTCAGTTATAATAGATAATAATTCATGTAGCAGTAACTATTAGGGCTTAGTAATCCAATATACTATAAATTAGATATAATATCATCTACAAAAATATTTTACATGTAAAAAATAACGAGCACTCATTCAATAGGCATTCAAATGTTCACGATTACCATACAAGATAAAGAAATGATTTCATTATAATGGAACATAGGAGAGAAAAATTCAAAGTCCAACATATTATATGGGAATGAAATTCATGAGGTACCTCCCGAGTAGCATCAGAAGCGAAACGGATAGGGCAAAATTTAGAGTTAGAAACTTGCCGTATTGTTTTGAAGAATGTTATGGACTCTATACTACCTGCACTGAGCCTACTATAGTGAGGTCCACATTATAATGACAGTATTTGATTGATCAACTTTGGTTTTGCTATCCTTGTCTATCATTCGACAAAGCCGGTGGTACTATCCTTTTCTAGGTTCACAACGATGTATGTTTTTGACAGTGTAGAAATAAAATTAATGCAGAGAATCGGCATCGCTATTCTTCTATCTCTATCTACTGCCATAATAACATGGATGTCACTATAGAGGTTTGGCCTGCCTTACAACGTTGCAGTTAGTCTTCAACCTGAAAATTGTAGCACAAATGTAATTGAGCTACATGGGATGACCATTCTGCTTTGAGGACTTCTTGCATTATCCCAGCTACAATCGAGTTATGTGCCACACCCTCTTCTACTTGGCATGCTGACTATATATTTCGAGCAAGGCCTGTGCACGTATCTGCACTTGGAGGCTTCAAAGATGTATTGGCCAGGGTGTCATGGAATGATGTTTTTCTTTCTTCGGGACGTACTGGATTATTTGCAGCTTTCTTTGACTTTTTCCATGACAAATTTAATTTTTTCTTTCCGGAAATTGTCAAGCCTCGCCGCCCTCATGCACTGAAGAGGAGGCCTAGACATCTGGATGGTCACAAGGAGTGGTACACCGATGATCTGGCCAGACTTAGGGGAATCTTGCTCGCCCTCAAGAACAGATGTGAGGATGGTGACGCCGACAACTCGGCTAGGTATAGAAATTTCAAACAATTTCACAAGAGGAGGATCGAGCTGGCTAAGAGGTTGGCTACCGAGCGACGAATTGAGGATGCACCTAATCAATGCAAGGCTGCCTGGGAAGTGATCAATACCAACAGATCCATGCCACGTAAAAGTATTGACTTTGCAAGCCCAGATGGGTTTCATGGGTTCTTTATGGGTTCGGTTCAGGACATAGTGGGAGCCCTACCTGATGCTGCCATTGATCCCATCGCTTTGTTGGAGGGAAGAGTCCAGCCGGGCCAGAAGCATCTGTCCTTTTTCCGCCCCACCACATCAGTAGCCTTGAGGAAAATTATACGTTCCTTTAAGCCCTCTAAAAGCCCAGATGTGTTTGGCATGTCTGTGAGCATGCTTCGTGAGGTTGTGGATGCCGTTGCAGTTCCTCTCTGTGCATCTGTTAACGAGTGCTTGAGGTCTGGAAAATTTCCTGATTTCTTGAAAACTTCAAGGACTTTTCCGGTATTCAAGAAGGGTGATCGTGAGAGCCTTCGTAGCTTCAAGCCCATCTCCATTACCCCTGTCTTTGGCAAGGTGATCAAGGCGGTGATCAAGCTACAGCTGGAGGCTTTCTTTGAGGAGAATGGCCTGTTCTCCAACATGCAATTTGGCTTTCGAGTTGGGAGATCAACAGTGGGTGCAGTTGACCATGTAGCTGAGTGGATTGAAGCGGCCTTTGAGGATGGTGAGTCTCTTGCTCTTGCTCTTTGTGATCTCCGAGCCTTTGACTGCGTGGACCATGGCATTCTTCTTAGAAAGCTGAGCTTTTATGGTCTTAGAGACTCTGCCCTTTCCATCTTGGGCTCTTACCTTTCTGGAAGGACTCAGTTTGTCTCCCTCAGTGGTGCGGACTCCCGGACACTTCCGGTGACTTTTGGTGTTCCTCAGGGATCGGTGTTGGGGCCTACACTGTTCCTTGTCATGATAAATGACCTCGACGACCACGGTTCCTCCCTCATGTTCGCGGATGAAGCATCTCTACTGTCATCGGGTGCTGAGCTTGAGCGGGTTTTGGAGGCATCTGCGGAACATCTTCGATCTGCCACTTCATGGTTCCTGGCTAATCGATTCCAGCTGAATGAGGACAAGTCCCAAAGGATCATCTGCAGCTTGTTACGTGAATTGCGTGACCCTCAGAATCCAGTGAAGCTGCTGGGTTTTGTCTTGGACAGCAAACTCAGCTGGAACAATCATATACAGCAGGTAACCAGTCGACTCTCCCGCATTTGCTTTCTGCTGCTCAAGATGAGGGGCGCCTGGTGACTGAGAAGTACCTTATAATGATGTATCACGCGCTCTTCCATTGCCACATTACCTATGGCTTGCTTCTGTGGGGTCATTCAGTGGGGGCTGCTGATGTGCTGAGACTGCAAAGCCCATCTTTGCTCGCCTTGGTGTGCTAACGGTCTTCAGTCATTACATCCTCCTGTGCTTGATGTATGTCAAGAGGATACAGCACACTCTGGCTGCCCGAAGTGACGCTCACAACCACAACACCAGGCACCGCGAGCTGCTGGATGTCCCTAGGAGACGTCTCCACCGTTCACAGGCCAGCTATAGAGTTTCTGCACTGAAATTCTTCAACAAGCTGCCTCCTGGTGTGAAGCAGTTGGATGAGGCCGCCTTCAAGAGAGCCGTCAGGAAGCTGCTTTGTGATAAATTATATTATAGCGTAAATTAATTTATGAGTGATGATCTGAACTTTTTTAAAAAGTGGTCACTGTTTTACCTGCCATCTGAATAGTTTTTGTGTATATTGAAATCGAACTCTATGACGCCATCAATCCCACAAATGTGGGTAATGGATGAAGCAGAAGGTATTAAAGGAATTTTACCGGGGTAATTAGGGATACATTACCTACCTTGTTTGTTATTGTATTGTCTCTTTTTTGTTGTGTTTCTTTCTATCTTCCTAGTTTTATATTTAAGAATAATTGGAAGTATTTTTTAATGGGATGACGCATTCATGTACAATATGCATTGTATAAATCTTGAATAAAGAGATTGATTGATAATATATTATCTACTACCGGTATTCACGCTTCATGATATCACAACTAAACTATATAGGTCTAGACTTAAACTAAAGGATTATCAATCAAAACATCAATATTTAGTAAATAGAATGCTTTTAAAATAACATTCTCTTATATTTTGAAACTTGATAAAAAATTAACAAATTATGGAGCATTGTGGTTATGCCTGTAAAAGTGATTTTGTATAGCTTTTAGATGGTGGGAACTTGGGAAATGCAATTTGGGGTACCTGAACAAATGTATATCATTTAGATATACACAAAGCAGCTTCCTGACGGCTCTCTTGAAGGCGGCCTCATCCAACTGATATACATGATATTGTCAACAAATCTTCAACAGAATTTCACAGATATAGGATGCGCAATGAATGAATAGAAAAGTACGTATTGTGAATGAGAATTTCTATCGTGTAAATTTTTACTACTCAAACCCACAGACCACACTCTGGATACCGAAGGGCTGTAATAAATGTAGTAAAATGTCTTCATGATAAAGTAAAAACACAATTGTTTGTCTTTACTACTTAGACTAGAACTCAGGGTTATGAAAAAAATATCATCGAAACCCTGGATTTTGTGAAAAGAAAATATTAAGTAGAAAAGACAAAATATTGTGTTTTTATTTCATCTAGTAAAATGCGTTCAGTACGTTAATACAGGATATTTTTCGTATCAATTAATGTCTTCAAAGTAATGCCTTAATCTTGTTAGTTGAAATTGTTATTGAGTTATTTAACAACAAACTAAATCGAACAACCTCTCTATATAGCTATATAGTCCAAAATAAATGCTTTACTAAAGTACTCTTGGAACTTTTTGGATCCACAAGCTTTATATGAATCTACTGTTGAAATAATATTCAATTATTTTAGAAAACATATTTTACAGTTTTCAGTACGGTAGGCTATTTGAAACAAAGATTGATTATCCGTAACAATTTTGGTACAAAGAATATCCAACCAAAACCAAAACCAACGCTTTCGATAATTTACATTTTTATTAATAATGATAATACAGTAATTATTATAAAATTACAAATATACGAAAATCATTCACCGTTCATTCACTAATTTCGCCTAGTAAATTTATACATACGTTACATAATAAAAATACATTCAATCACTGGCCACAACTGTAAATACTGTACTTGAGCGTAGGATATCAATATGCACTCATTTTCAAGTTAATTTCTATGAAAATCACAAAAAACTTCCTTCCGAATCAACGGCACAGCATTACTGATCACAAATCGAAGTTGGAGACGTTCAAATGGTTCATCTGGTTACGAGCTGAAAAAATAAAATATAACATTAGTTATAAGTTGTAAATATAAGTTAACTAATTACTCATGACCTCAGATTTGGTTGAATAATAAATATCGAGTGACTTCATTGCCTCAGGTTTTGTGTCAGAGCTCTCAGGTCACAACTCATACTTTATTAATTTCAGGGACTCTAACGTGTCTAACGACTATTTTTACGCAGGGATCAAATAAAAAGATAAAAATAAATCATGGCCTTCCATTTGCTTGAATAGAAGGAAAATTACAATTATTACTGTAATATTTACAAATAAGATGAAATACTTTTTGTTACATAATTTGAGTGGATTCATATTATCCATTTTTTCTTTCCCATGCGTATCATTATTATTTGTAATAAGCAACAACTGAAATCAAATTGTTCGTTATATTCATTGCTACACGATACAATTAGATTAATTATAATTATCAATACTACAACTATTTTGCATTGCCAATGGCTTGAATTAGCAATTAGTCTATAATTTTAAGGCTACTAATTTATTACATTAATGAATTATTTCTATGTTTTTTACATAAAAATAAAATGTGAAGCTTGCTCGAACCTTCTAAGGTTTTAAAGTAAAATATTTTCTCCGATTTATATTCTTGAAAATTTTCACTGACAAGATTCTAATCATTCCAAGTTGTAATTTTTGCTGTGTTTATTATTCATTTTATTTTTTGTATTATTCTTTTCATCAGTGTATTTCTTATTTTGTTTATTTCATTTTCTGTAACTACCTTATTCTGTGGGTACCAGGACAAAGGAAAACAAGGAACAGCAATAGGAGTTATTGAAAATTGAATTTACAATTGAGTTGTGAAAGTTTATATTAAATTTATTATTATTCACGTAATTTCACTAGTCCTTAGAAGCCTTGGCAATATTCAAGTATACCTCTTAAGAAAAAATAATCAATTCAAGCCACGAACGAACTCCTGAAAAATCAACATATATAAGTCCTTCTCTTCATTGTTTTCTATCCTTTTTTCATGTTATTTTACGGGATTTAAGCGATAATCTTATATCCACCTCCACACAGAAAATTATTTCCGTACTATGAGATTATGTGAGCTCGAATTTGATAAACTACTTGAAAGTTATGTACTCTGATCTATATGCACTTATCTCTAGCAAAGATTTGCTTTGTGTAGCTTTGCATAAAAGAAGTCAGAAAATTTATGTAGCATACTGGAACTCAACCGTATCAAGTAGTCAATAATAAGAAAAAGGATACATCGTAATCGATGTTCACACTACTTTCTAATAAATTACTGTATAATAGATTATAAACAGTCTAAAAATCGTGGTATAACTTTTTAAAAATGCTGGTTGACTAATGGAGCTCCTGATTATGAGTGAAATACATTAAGGAAATCCAAATAAAGTGAGTGACAAAATAAATTTAAATCTCAACATTTAAAACTTTTGAAATAAATTTATCCAAAATTACGGTATCTAAAAATACGATGAAAAAGTTGCCTTTTATAGAATAACGATTGAATATAAACATCTATTGATCCATTACAAAGTGCAATGTACCTTCATACACTTTTTAAATTTTAATACCGACATTCAGTCAATAATTTTAAATGTAAGAAACTCCAAGTAAACAAATAATACATTATTCTTACATTTGAAATGAATGTCTTTATAGAATGACTATACAGTAGAAAGATTAGGTAGGCTATTTTTTAGTCTTACATTAAATGTGAGAGTACACAAATTTCGTATAATATCTTATCATGGTTTACCATATTATGTCAAAATTCAATGAAAAAGTTAAAATTTCGAAATAATGAGAACATAATTTTTATAAGCTACTCATCTTTAAATATTCACTTTTCTCTCTCTCTATGGGGCTACTAAAATTATAAAAACAATTAAAGTTATCAAGTACCCTTCTTATTTTATAAAATCACAACTTGTGATTAAACTAAAATAGAAAGGGTATTGATAACGTTTATTGTGTTTCAATTACTCACTTTTCTATAGAATTGAGTAATTGTTTAATTTTTTACTGACTAGCCCACTAGAGATCTCTAGCACTTTCATAATCTAGATAGAAGTATGTATGATGGTAATTAGATTGGAAGCTAGTGCTGACCTTGAAAATAAGAAGTATCAGCTATGTCGTCAGGCTGCGGCACAAATGGCGGAGTCTGTTCCAGCAGGTTGTCCCAATCGATGTGCGCGAAGAAAGGGAATTGCTGCACTTCGGGACCAGACGGCCGTTCCACGGGGTCTAGTGTCAATAGCTTGTCAACAGCAGTCTGAGCAGCTTCTGATAAGCTATCTTCACCCGTGGGCCAATCCATATCTTCAATAACAATATATTATTATTATTACATTTGGATAAATAAGTAACTATACATATTATATTATAGATTTGAATTATCCGGGAACATGTGAGAGATGTGCCCATATAATTTTAATTCAAATATTGAAATCATCCGCGAAAAACTAAAATGACACATTATGTTCAAATTGTCTGGAACTTGAACACCTCACTGAAGAGCATTATTTAATGTCACAAAAATAGTTATTTGTATATCTAGAGTGAAAAATGCCACTTTTTCTCCCTGAAGGGAAAGATTGATACCCGAGGCGAAGCCGAGTTGTAACAACAGCCTGCAAACCTGCAAAAGTTGTAACAATAATGGTCGACTCAACTACAACTATGATGAAGTTCCTGTTTCAAATTTGATTAGTTAATGAGGAATATTTTTCATTTTTTATTTATTTTTTTATTTTTAGTCCCGCAAGAGCGAAAAGTGACTCTTTATCGTTATGTTCAAGGGAGTAAAGTATACACTTTGAACAATAGGTGGAAAAATAGTTATTTGTATATCTAGAGTGAAAAGTACTGTCTTTTCTCCCTGAGGGAAAAGTTCGAAGCCCGAGGCGAAGCCGAGGGCAAAAATTTTCCTGAGGGAGAATAAACATTTTTCACTCGTGATGTACACAAAATTTTTATAAGTTTTTCAAAAACTAGTCCCCAAACAATTCAGCATCGGTATATTTCACCAGAGGAACTGAATTCCGGGCTAAATCTTCCACCCTGTATAGCTCGCTAATGAAGCGTTCATGGATATATGTTTATATGAACTTTTTTTCTTATTTTTACCTCTACTATCACGTATTAAAATATTTTACCATAATTATGAATCACCCTGTAGATACTTAAAAATTATAGGAAATATTATACTTTTAAAAATATACTTAAATAGAAGAAGTGCAAGAAAATTTATATTTTTGTAAAAATAAAATACTAGTTTCTTTTGGAAATTCATTTAGCTGAATTTAGACTCAAACATCTATATTGAGTTTTGACAAAATGTAGTTCACTTTCAAGAAAGAAAAACATGCTAGCTTTAATTTTACAATTTCATTTCATAATTTCGATCTAATAATAGAATTTCATTTCAGAATTAGTCCTCTGGATTTACCTTTTTGCAAGATGTTTTTGAATACGAGCTGAGGAGTTTCATCGTTGAAAGGAAGCACTCCACATAAAAACTCGTACATACAAACTCCCAGGGCCCACCAATCAACTGCTGGTCCTTCAAAAAGATACAACATACTTACACTCAAGTTACTACACATTAAAATGATACATTTTTATCAAATAAGCCTATACAGTTTTGTTTGACATTGATGAATTTGTTCCATGAACAGTTTTGTTCTACGATGAATAATCTCATCACTCAGATCTGCCTTACTAACTTAATCAAAGAAAAGCTCTATAGCTCTGGCAATTATCAAGTATAGCCTTTCCCAAATTTTATGGAACTCCTATCGGTCTCAAAATGTTCATACGGCAAAACGGTAAGGCAAATAAAAACAGCTTTCACAAATTAACATTCACTTCAAACTGTCATTGTGATTAATCATAATAAATAACATCAATGTTATCCATCATGGCTGCAGAACCGGTACACCGTACAATTACCGACTTTTTAGGTTAAGATCTGACCTACTTTTGGTAAGCTGCTTATCATCAGCTGATTAGCGAGCGTAAAGAAACTCTTCTGCGCATGCGCGAATGATTAGCAGCCGTAAAGAAAATCACACATACACTCGCTAACTCACATCAACAGACGACGAAATTATCAGCTGTTTTTCCAAAGATGAATAATAACTATCCTTTTGATGTCTCGCTAACTCACATCAACAGACGACGAAATTATCATGTTGGAAAAGGATAGACCTATCTGCTTTGTGTGATAAGAAACAAAGATAGCAATGTTAATCAGATGCTGACTTTATATTTATTTAGCGTATGGCAGTATACACAACACATTTATGATCACAAAATTCGAAAAAAAAGAAAACAATAGAAAATTCATATATAAAACGAATGAAAATATCTCAGTCACTTTTGACCTGGAAATTAGAGGCATGCTTCCAGGGTATTTAAGTAGGCTATTGATGCTGGTTTAGCCACCAGGAAATCTTCATGTGCACCCGTGTATGCTGATCTGGGACACTCCTCCACTATGTGTCTCACAGTCTGGACTGCTCCACACTCACAGAAAGGGGAGTCAGCCTTCCCCCACTTATGCATCAGATAGGCACATCTACCATGATGAGTTCGTACCCTATTCAATGCCGACCATGTTTTACGAGGCAAATCGAAGCCTGGTGGCCTTTTGGCTACAAATGGGATGTCAATGTTCTGCTTTGCTGACCACGCTTGTTGCCAGGCCTCAGTTAAACGGAAACCTGAATCTAAGGCTGTAATTGCCGTCCTAACCGGTGGCTTACGAGATTGCAGGCGGCTCTGATTGGCATATTGTATATCCTCATGTATTGGCTTTATAATTTGAATCTTACTATAGATTTGTGCTTGAGCAAGGCAAGTGGATGGTGTGATGGTATACTATGAACCCATAATTTTAGCTAACAATTTAGTGCTTACCAATCAAGAAGTCTATTGCAGAATAATCAATACATTTAGCCTCGCTAATCTGGGTTCTTGGAATGGCGGACCTAAGCTTACAGCTGATAAAGACGCTAAACATTTTCTTTATAATATAGATACTTAATAATTATAGGAAATATTATACTTTTAAAAATATACTTAAATAGGAAAAGTGCAAGAAAATTTATATTTTTGTAAAAATAAAATACTAGTTTCTTTTGGAAATTCATTTAGCTGAATTTAGACTCAAACATCTATATTGAGTTTTGACAAAATGTAGTTCACTTTCAAGAAAGAAAAACATGCTAGCTTTAATTTTACAATTTCATTTCATAATTTCGATCTAATAATAGAATTTCATTTCAGAATTAGTCCTCTGGATTTACCTTTTTGCAAGATGTTTTTGAATACGAGCTGAGGAGTTTCATCGTTGAAAGGAAGCACTCCACATAAAAACTCGTACATACAAACTCCCAGGGCCCACCAATCAACTGCTGGTCCTTCAAAAAGATACAACATACTTACACTCAAGTTACTACACATTAAAATGATACATTTTTATCAAATAAGCCTATACAGTTTTGTTTGACATTGATGAATTTGTTCCATGAACAGTTTTGTTCTACAATGAATAATCTCATCACTCAGATCTGCCTTACTAACTTAATCAAAGAAAAGCTCTATAGCTCTGGCAATTATCAAGTATAGCCATTCCCAAATTTTATGGAACTCCTATCGGTCTCAAAATGTTCATACGGCAAAACGGTAAGGCAAATAAAAACAGCTTTCACAAATTAACATTCACTTCAAACTGTCATTGTGATTAATCATAATAAATAACATCAATGTTAACCATCAATGCTGTCAGTTTGAATTAAATATCACTACAGTAAAACAGAAATTCCCAGGGATCAAATTTAGAAAGAGAATGCTTTTTTCAATAAAAGTATTATCGGATCCGGTTTGTCATAGTTGTGATTCATTATCATGTCAACTTCTAAATCAGTAATTGGATTATGAAACAAATGTTTGTTAAACGAGATATAATATTTTGTATCTTCTATTCACCCTAGTATGGTCAAGTTACACGATATTTATATTACAAGTCGAATTCAATTATGAATGAATAATGGCTTGAATTTTGTCTGTCCCAGTCTGTTAAACTGAGAAAAGATGTGAGAAGATCCCAGCTAGTGAATGGACCTGTTGGCATGGCAGTCCCTCCCTGCTGTCCCTTATTGGCAGTCCTCCCTGCTGTCCCTCATTGGCAGTCCTCCCTGCTGTCCCTCATTGGCAGTCCCTCCCTACTGTCCCTCATTGGCAGTCCCTCCCTGCTGTCCCTCATTGGCAGTCCCTTATTGGCAGCCCCTCCCTGCTGTCCCTCATTGGCAGTCCCTTATTGGCAGTCCCTACATGCTAGCATCAATCAATTTCCATGTTCTGCGACCAGCTTCAAGATTCTCTTCCCTTTAGCAGAACAGACAATAATAACTATTATAAATCAACTGTTTATTATTCGTTAATAATAAATCAATTAATTTTGTACTTATTAATGAAAGAGTATTAATGAAATTTATTCTCAAGTCGGGAACAGTTTTGGGGTTTGAAGCCAGTTGTTTCTATGCCTGTATGATGTTAGTAAATAATAAATAGAACTACCATGGCCCTGCTTGAGAAGAAGTTCGGGAGCAAGATAGTCGGGAGTTCCCAAGATGCGTTGATCGGAAGACAGCTTGCCGCGTCGAGTTGATTTGGGGGTTCTGAACGGCGTGTTGTTCACATTGCGCAGCACATTCGGGAAAGGAGTGGCAATAGGACTGACGGCTGGTTCATCCTGCAAAACAGAAAACAGAAGGTAACGTTTTTGCTATAACTTAGTGGTGATGTCAGTGATGAAAGATTATATTATGGTAGATGGGCAGTCCAGTCAATATTCAGATAGGGCCAGACCATATTAGGCGTTTTTTCATGCACCAACTCAATCAGCCAATCGAAGAGCTACCTGCCCTGCCGACTCTAAAAACGCTTTATATGGTCTGGCCCTTACAATTCTAGTCGTGAGGCCTATTAAAGGATGAATCTATCAGGCAAAGTGGGGCCCTTTTATAAGAACTACAACGAAAAGCCAAACGAATTTTTCAATTATGTGGTTCTATTATGATTTATTGATGTAAGAGTTTATTCTATAGCAACAGGTTTAATTTTCTTTTCAATATTGTTATAAGAGATTTATTGTTTGAGATGAGTTCATTGTATCCTTTTTTATTTGAAATTTATTTGCTAAAAAAAATCATACATTATAAAAATTTGAAAGAGACAAGTCTAACAAAAACACAATATCTTAAACTGAAAAATAACATAGAATAGAACTTGACTAATCATGAAAACCTAAGATAAAAGTGGAATTTTTTAGGCGCCACCAGAAAGAGAAAAACATTTTGCCCGCTGGTGGGAGTATCTATATAAATAAATAAAAACAAAAACTTGTAAAAGTAGATCAACTAAAAAGAATAGACGAGTAAATATATAGATAGCTTAAAAACGATGAAAAACAAAATTGAATGAGAAAAAAAAACAAATCAAATTGACACTACCACCATTCCGCTCCCAGTGAAAAAAGAACCTCTCCTTAATCCAAGTATCAATCATTCTATCTCGGACTTTTAATTCAAAATCAAATGGTAAAATATTTATGAATCTAGTGCTCATATACATGATCTGTCTTCTTATAAAGCTCATCTTTGAATCGTGAATAATATATTTCTAAGATGTGTCAGGTCTTAAGTTATAAAACAGTTTATCAGTTCTGATAAATGTATCTTTGTTTTTAACAATATGTTTAAGAAGTCTTTTAAAATAAAGTTGCCTTATTGTCATTACATTAAATTCAACAAAGAGGAATTCACTTGAATATAACCTAGGTTTTTTTTAAATTGTCTTAATAATGTACTTTTGAATCTATAATAAATTAAGAAGGTGAGTGTCATAGGCTCCACCCCATACAACTAAACCATATTGAATTAAAGACTGTACAAAAACATAGTATATCATCCTAAGACTTTCCAAGTTAAAAATGTTGTTAATTTTGTAAAATTTATAGTTTGCATATTTAAGTTTATTGCAAAGGAAAGTTATGTGTGGACTCCACCTTTTGAAAATTGGCTTAATTCTGGCAATTTTGAAAAGGCTTGGGAAAGAAGCTTTAGTGAAAATAGTGTTTACAATATGAGCAATTGGTAAGGATATGAACTCAGCTATCTGTTTTAAAGTAACACTGCTAATTTCATCAATTCCAGGACTGGCATTATTCTTTAGAGTTTTTATTGTATCCTCCACTTCAAGAGGAGAAACTGGAATTAAAAACAACGAATTAGCAAAGTTATGTCTGGGTTTAGAATATTTTAGTTCAGAATGATTATTTGTCTTTGAAATTGACCGAGCATGCATCTCCCCGACATGAGCAAAAAGTTGTTTAAAGTCTATGGACCAATATTAATTTCTTCATTCCCTACAGACTTTTCGTTTTTTTAGGATTTCATTTACTTTTTCCAAAGCTTTTTAGGATTACCTTTGCAATTGTTTATTTGATTCTTATAATATATTTCCTTAGCCATTTTTATTGATTCATCTGTATTTTCTTATAGTTCTTCAAGTCTTGCTTTAGTTTTAAATTGAGTGGTTCTTTTTTTAGCCGTTTATACATTTTATCTTTATCATTTATCGATTTTATGAGTCCAGGAACAATCCATGGATTCAATGGTCTACTTTTATGGGATATAGATACTTCATAAGTAGCCAGTTGGATATGGTTGGAAATAATATTTAGGAAATTTTCTACCAAAACATCTGTACTGTCTAAACTATTATGAACAATTTGAGACCAGGTTTCAGTGCTCAAACTTTCTTTCAATTTAGCGTAATCTTTTTAATTTTCTTAGGCAATAACCAGGTATGTTGAAGAGAAAGGGAACACCATCAGCGATCCATGTCTCTGTGAGCACAATAATATCATACTTTGTTTTACTGTTCTCAAGGCAGCATAGAAATTCATTAAAATTTTTATTTATACTACGTATGTTCATTGTAAGGATATTATAAAACTTTGTATATTTGGAATCGCAAGAGGGAATATAATTCAGACAGTCATCTATCTCATTAGTCGAAAGATTATCATTATCATACAATTCAAAGAGATCCTCTACTTCCACAATTCAGTAGTGAAGTAATATTAAAATAATGAGTATATAGTTACTTTGAAATAGAAATATATGATGAGAGAAAAAAAACAGTCCATTTTAGAGAAAGGCAAAAATAAAAAATTATCTTTCATAATTCAGAAGTTAATAATATTAAAATAATGAGTCCATTGTTACTTTGAAATAGAAATATATGATGAAATAAAAAAAAAAACAGTCCATTTCAAAGACAGGCAAAAATAGAGAAGAATAATAATAATCTTAGATTCGCATTTTGTAAAACTAACAGAAAAAAATAACAACAAGACAATTATCATTCATACTCATTGATATCGATAAAAAAATCAAAGAACAAGTCTATCATCTGATTTATCTATGTAGAAGTAAATGCTAAGTTCCATTTGATCCACACTTTTTGAAAAATAAATATATATTCAATGAAAAATATACATAATACTAGCCGTCAGGCTCGCTTCGCTCGCCATATCCGTCTAGCCAGGGGGCCCCGCCCCCTGGACCCCCGACTGGATCGTCCAAGAGTGAGATCAGCAGGCCTGCTTCGCTCGCCTGCATTTTTCATTTGAGCATTTTTATCATATGTTAGGACGATCCAGTCGGGGGTCCAGACTAAACGTCTGGCTAAACGGATATGGCGAGCGAAGCGAGTAATACAATATTTCCAGGAATAGCTCTGATTGAAGTAGCAGTGCCCAATCAATTTTTCCGCGATAAATGCATTTCAATCTTCAACTTGGTGCCAACCTAACAAAGTCAACTCAACTTAATGCCAACCTGACAAAATTATTAATTTAGTTACCAGTTAACAACTGTTTCGAAGAGGTACTCTCTCTAGATTATAGTTCTATATTAACATATGGTATGGCCTTTTTTCAATTATATAATTAAGAGAATAAGAATAATATACATGCTAAAAGACGAACTTTAAACCCTTAAAACCCACCCTAACAGTTAAAATATTGCCAAAAGATTTCTTAGTGCGCCTCTAAAGGGCTAACTGAACATACCTACCAAATTTGAACGTTTTTGGTCCGGTAGATTTTTAGTTCTGCGAGTGAGTGAGTGAGTGAGTGAGTCAGTCAGTCAGTGAGTGAGTGCCATTTCACTTTTATATATATAGATAAACAATTGAAAGCAACAATTTCTAATCACATGAAAATCCGAACGTCTCTTACGATCACTCTTTCGACCCCGAATTCGCACCTCCAGACTCAGCAGCAGCTGCTGGATCAGCTGTCACCTGATTCTGTCCTGCAGTAGATCCTTTACTCATGTGCTGGATTTGCTCCTTCGAAGAAACAAGTATCGCCGGAGTTTTGAGCTTTTCGAATGAAAATTTTTCCATCTTTGAACCAAACGTACTTGTAGTTTGATGCTCGAGCCAAGTTTTTAGCTAAGAAGAACAGTTGCCAGTTTTCAGAACTCATAGATGAATATTTTAATCTCGGAAACAAAACCAGCGTCCGATGCGGGAAAACCAGGTTTGACTTTGGCCAGGCGAATGAACTCATCTTTGTCCCATCGTCGTATAAATTTTATTGACCGAGCGAAGTGAGGTCTAGGATTCAAGTCGACGGTTTGGCATTTCTCTTAATGTTTGAATGTTTAAATGTTTATATGTTGCGCATTTACGGCGAAACGCGGTAATAGATTTTCATGAAATTTGACAGGTATGTTCCTTTTTTAATTGCGCGTCAACGTATATACAAGGTTTTTGGAAATTTTGCATTTCAAGGATAATAAAGGAAAAAGGAGCCTCCTTCATACGCCAATATTAGAGTAAAAATCTGGTATGGCGCACTCACACAACTTTCCTTGCCGTTATGAAAATTGATCACCTGACGCTAGTGTTCCTGCGCATCTCAAGTCTACTATTCAAAGATTTGAGCCAGCTGGTGACAGGGCAATAACGCTGGAGACACACGAGGTCTGCTATCTCTTCATAGTGAATCATTTAATAGAATCAACAGTTGCCGACAGTTTGCAATTGGATAATCACATTTTCTCGAATTTCGAGCTTATTTTTAAATTTAGTTGAAAATGTTACTGAACATTAATTGTAGAGATTCTCATGCTCAATCTTTTCCACTCTGAATTTTTTGTTTAAATTGTATCTGAAGCCTGATAATTGAGAATCTAAAATCAAACTTTGCATAGATGGGGCGGAGCTCCTGAAATTTTTACAGATAATGGGACTTGTAGCAGTTGATAGAGCTTATCGATGACTATTTTAGGTATAACTTTAATCAAAATCGTTGGAGCCGTTTTCGAGAAAATCGCGAAAAACCCTGTTTTTGACAACATTTTCGCCATTTTAGCTGCCATCTTGAATCGCATTTGATCGAAATTGTTCGTGTCGGATCCTTATATTGTAAGGACCTTACGTTCCAAATTTCAAGTCATTCTGTTAATTGGGAGATGAGATATCGTGTACACAGACGCACATACACTCATACACACACACACACACACACACACATACAGACCAATACCCAAAAACCACTTTTTTGAACTCAGGGGACCTTGAAACGTATAGAAATTTGGAAATTGGGGCATGTTAATTTTTTTCGGAAAGCAATACTTTCCTTACCTATGGTATAGGGCAAGGAAAGTAAAAATCAGACTATAGAATTATTTATCATAAATCAGCTGACAAGTGATTACACAGATGTGTGGAGAAGCCAGTCTATTGCAGTATTTTCATAAGGTCTATAGTTTCAATCAGGTACTTGTGGATGAGAATACTGCGTGAGGTCTACTGTTCACAGAACTACTAGTAATAATTCCAGATGGATTGAGTCCTGACTTACCCAATTTAGATCCAAGCCTGTGAACAGCATCCACCATACCGGGTTTTAAATCAAATCGGATAGTTTTGGCAACTGTTAACACAACATTGAAAATATTTTCGTCTTTAGAGAACACCCTGTATATCAACACAGTTAATTCTAGAATATTGTTGTAATCCATTTGACATGCCACTGTGTGGTAGAGAATTGTATCTATACTGACACATGTGATTAATGAAGATCTATTTTAGATAGGTACTTAGTTCACCATACGATTTGAATGTTGTCACCGAAACAGTTTTATTGAAAAAATAGATAGGCTACTAGGTTCCACATGAGTTAAAATGTACTAGTAGTTCTGTGAACAGTAGACCTCGCGCAGTTATAAACCGCAGCCTCCTCTTATACTGTCCATCAGAGTAAATCCTGTCTGTATGTCGTGTCGGCGAGATATCGGTGTGAAAACGGCTAATGGCTGTTGGGTTGGTGTATCAAAAATGCTAACATCAAAAGCTAATCTCCTTCACGACATATTGGCAACAGGACAGCCCAAGTTCAAAGCAGAGAGAGTTCGAGAGACAATACTATGTTATTTTAGTTATAAAATTGCATGCGTTATTGCACGCAATCAATAGTTCATTTATTTATTTATTCACAATGGAGACAACGGTTTTCCCCAAATATGTCTCCTTAACAATAAAAATTGTACAGATACAAATGAAAAAAGAAAAATAATGATAAAAAATAATACGAACTTATGCAATAATAAATAATACAAACAACAAAAATACCACCTAATTCAAAAATGAAAAATACAAAGATTTCAAATACTTATGAAAAAGTAAAAATAAAACAAATTGAGAATTCAAAATTCCAAAACTTATGAAAATTAAAGAATATAATAACAAATTATGAACAAAAATTTTATCAATAAGATAAATAACATTTATAACTGAACGACGTCCCAAACCAAATGCACATCCACACTGATACACCAACTATTAATTTGATCAAATCATACTTACACAAGATTTAATTATCATATAGACTAACGCTTTCCGGAATTTAGCACGAGAAAACCAGAAGACATCTAGGCGCCCAGACAAGCTGTTATAAGTTCTTTGCATCCTATTTTAATAGTGCATAAAAATTGCATTCAATGAGGCATGCAATTTATAGTCTACACAGCTGCTGATTTTTTACCAAGTTACATTGAAATATTGAATTGCATGCGTCATGGTATGCGATTTATAATCCACTCGACAGCTGATTTATGATAAATAATTCTATAGTCTGATTTTTACTCTAATTTGGCGTATGAAGGAGGCTCTTTTTTCCTTTTATATTATCCTTGAAATGCAACATTTCAAAAAACCTTGTATATACGTCGACGCGCAATTCAAAAAGGAACATACCTGTCAAATTTAATGAAAATCTATTACCGCGTTTCGCCGTAAATGCGCAACATATAAACATTTAAACATTAAGAGATATGTCAAACCGTCGACTTGAATCTTAGACCTAACTTCGCTCGGTCAAGTCCTTTGCATCCTATTTTAATAGTGCATAAAAATTGCATTCAATGAGGCATGCAATTTATAGTCTACACAGCTGCTGATTTTTTACCAAGTTACATTGAGTGCGATTTATAATCCACTCGACAGCTGATTTATGATGAATAATTCTATAGTCTGATTTTTACTCTGATATTGGCGTATGAAGGAGGCTCCTTTTTCCTTTTATATTATCCTTAAAATGCAACATTTCAAAAAACCTTGTATATACGTCGACGCGCAATTTAAAAAGGAACATACCTGTCAAATGTCATGAAAATCTATTACCGCGTTTCGCCGTAAATGCGCAAAATATAAACATATAAACGTTTAAACGTTAAGAGAAATACCAAACCGTCGACTTGAATCTTAGACCTCACTTCGCTCGGTCAACTGTACTGATGATTGTTTTGTAAAATTATCGTTGTGTTCAATAAATAATCTAAGAAATCACTAATATTCCAAGTTGAATAAAACAATGAAATTTTCAAAACCAATTCAGTAAGCAATCTATTAAAACATATTGAGAAACTAGTCGTGATTATTAATTTATTGCGCCATTATCGACCTCTAGTAAATTCTAAATTTTAATAAGTAAGTGATTGCGACAATTTCAAATCGTTCTTCTCAAAATGAATAGATATATTTCCCACATCACTTCACTTCACTGTGCAACCGGCACTAAGTACCTGATCGAATGATTGTAATTGTTCAACAGCTGAGTCATAATTTTGTCTCATTCCTACACACATACACTCGCTAACTCACATCAACAGACGACGAAATTATCAGCTGTTTTTCCAAAGATGAATAATAACTATCCTTTTAATGTCTCGCTAACTCACATCAACAGACGACGAAATTATCAGCTGTTTTTCCAAAGATGAATAATAACTATCCTTTTAATGCCCTTCAGCGAGTTTCCCCAGAGATGACACCTAGTGCAATCTAATTTTTATATTATACCCCTACTATGTTCTGAATTTCGTGAGAATCGTTAGAGCCGTTTTCGAGATCCAATGACATACACACATAAATATAAACATATAAACACAAATTGCTCGTATAATAGGATATGTAAATTACAGTCTAGTACAGGGTGTTTCAGAGAAACGGGAAATTTTGATAGTTAAATAATTTCAAGAAAAACAAATCTTTAAATAACGTTTTTCATATCATTCAATCAGTATCGATCGAGCAGTCGTAGCAAGCAGACGTAGTTTTTGTTTTAGTGAGAATAGTTGAAATAGTGTATGCAATAGTTTAAGTGCTGAGTTCAGTGTTTTAATTGTTGTGCGCGAGTTCAGTGCCCTGCGCCGAAAAATCAGTTCAGTGCTGAATTATCATCTAGTCCGGCTAAGGAATGTAAAGAAAGTGAGGAATGTCGACTCCCAAAAGATTGCCAACCTTCCTCGTGCCAGAGTTCGAAGAGGAGGAGGAAACCGATGACGACATGATGAGTCAACTTACACCGGCTAAGAGCGTTGATTCAGCGTCAATGACTGTCAACGTCAACGTCAACAGTTCCCCAGAAACGTTTCTAAAAACGAACCAACTGAAAACTGCAACAGAGCAGTTTTTGTACAACGCATGGAAAGAAGTCACTTGTCAACAGAGTGAAGAGAGAGAAAGAATGAATAAGCTGGAAAAGGAGTTGGAGATCAATCAGCTGAAAGAGATGTTTTCTTCAGCATCTTCAACGACACAGAAGCTTCAATCATCAGCTTCAAATACAATGCAACCAGCATCGTCTTTAAGTAGCGATAAAAGTTATTCACCACCGAATTGGGTGGAAGAAGAGAAAATGGTGGCATCAGAGACTGCATGGATTCTCCCTAAACAAAAGAAGAGAAAAATCCGTGACTCACCAGAAAAAATAAGGCCTGCAACTGAGTCTACAAGTATGAAACCGACAGAAAAGAAAAACAAGCCTCCACCAGTCATATTAAGCAATGTTCAAGAGTATTCGAAGATTAAAGAGGCATTGAAATAGAAAAATATCAATTTCAGTGCCAACATGATGAACAACAACCAGCTAAAATTGAATGTTGAAACTGAACAAGAATACAGAGATTTAACTAAGATGTTAAATGAAGCTAAATATGAATGGCACACGTACGAAAATAAACAAACTCGTCCAATTCGTGTCATGGCTAAAGAGCTTCATCCATCATGCGATCCAGAGGATATAAAGAACGATCTTCTAAGCAGAGGCTTTCAAATAATCAGTGCTGTCAACAAAATGAAAAAAGTGAAGAAGGATGGAAAAGAACACATTATCAGACTTCCAATGTTCATGTTAGCATTCAAGAATATTGAAGAAGATACAGAAAAATGAAATTAAACATATTTGCTATATGAAATTGAAAATTGAATCAATTCAATCAACAGCAATAAAATGATTCCGCAGTGTAAACGTTGTCAGCGGTTTGGTCATACTCAGACATACTGTCAACATGAACCTGTGTGTGTGAAGTGTGCTGGAAAACACTGGACCATTTCATGTACCAAGGCTAAAGAAACCCCAGCCAAATGTTTCAATTGTGCTGAGGCTCACCCAGCTAACTACAGAGGCTGTCTCATTGCTAAAGAACTTCAGAGAAGAAGATCTGAAAAAGACAACATAGTTAAAAGAAGTAGCGGAGTACCACATACAACCCAACAGAGAAAATTCACTTCTAGAAAGTACACTGGAGAAATATCCTATTCTCAAGTAACAAAACCCACTCCAAGCCTACAACAGGAGAGTCAACCAAAGCAGCAACAACAGCAGCAACAACCAGTTGATGTTAATAAGGTTTTGCAGGAAATTTCAAACAGTTTAAACATTCTTTCTGGACGACTTGACAGCTTGGAAGGGAAGAGTAAGAGTATCGAGAAGAAAACTAAAGCACTGGCCACACCAACGTCTGCTAGAGGTTGCGAGCTCGCTCCCGCGGTGGTAGTTCAGGCCACACCAAAAAATGTCCACTAGCGGTAGTTTGGTTTTGTTTTTGTTTTGATGAGTGTGGATCTCTAGTAGTGGGGGAAGGCCGGCTACCGAAGGCAAACTTTTAAAACTAGCTTCCAATGTTATTCAATTGTGCAGGTCAGACCGAGCTCGCTACCTTGGCGGTAGTACCACCAGCAGACGTTTCAAAAGTTCGCCTGGCACGGCCAAGTGAAACTACCGCCGAGGTACTCCCTCTGCGGGAGCGAGCTCGGTGTGGCCTGCTCAATTTAATAACATGGAAAGCGTGTTTTTTAACTTCGCTACCGCCGCGGGAGCGAGTTTGGTGTGGTCTGCGCTTAAAAAATGAATATTACAAGCCAACAAGATATTAGGATTGCTACCTGGAATGCCAATGGAATGAATAATATCAATAATAATAGAAAACAAGAAATAGAAATATTTCTAAAGACCCAAAATATAGATGTGTGCCTTATCTCTGAAACCCATTCAACTGAGCAGATTCACTTCAAAATCAATGGATATAATGTTTAAGAAACTATTCATCCTTAAAATCAAGCAAGAGGTGGAAGTGCTGTAATAGTGAAGGAGAGTATTAAACACTATGAAGACTTCAGTATTCAAAGTAATGAAATACACCTAACTGTAGTTGGAATAGAGTCTATCAACCAAATACTTGTTGGAGCTGCATATTTTCCACCACGTTACAATTTAAAGAAAAATGATTATACAAGTATTCTTCATCAGCTTGGAGATAGATTCATAGTGGGTGGAGATTTTAATGCCAAGCATAAGGATTGGGGTTCAAGACTCACAACTACCAAAGGAAAAGAACTCAGAGAGGCTATCCAGGAGCTGGGCTGCGAATTCCATTCAACAGGGACACCTACTTATTGGCCAACTGATTTGAATAAAACTCCAGATCTTCTAGATTTCTTCATAACAAAGAGAATATCCAGTAATTTCATTGACATTGAAGAGAGCTTTGACCTGGATTCTGATCATTCAGCTGTAATTCTCACACTCAGTGAACGAATAATAAAGAAAGAAGACAGACCAATGTTACTCAACAGAACAACAGACTGGGAAGCTTTTAAAGTGGATTTGGAGAATGAAATCAACTTGAATATTCCACTTAGAACAGCTGAGCAGTTAGATGAAGCCGCAGAAAATTTCATGTGGCAAATCCAGAAATCAGCCTGGAAAAACACTAGACAAAACACTAGGAAAACAAAAGGATGCAATTAACCACTGGAGATTCGACAACTTGTTTTAGAAAAACGAAGGGCAAGAAGAAGAAGACGGCAACAAACTCGTGATCCTGCTGAAAAAAATATATTGAATAACAAAACACAACAATTGAGAAGAGAGATAAGGAAACTAACTCAGGAGTCCATTAATAACTAACTACCTTCAAAATTTGACAGCTGATGCCAGTACAGATTATTCATTATGGAAAGCAACAAAAAGAATTAAGCGACCAATATTACAATCCCCTCAAATCAGAAAACCAGATGGTACTTGGGCAAGAAATAACAGAGAAAAGGCAGATATATTTGCTAATCATCTAGAAGAAATCTTTCAGCCAAACAACATTCAATCTGAAATTGATCCTGAAGAAGATATAATAGATGATTTAGATACAGAGATTGATCTAGTTTCTATAAATGAGGTTCAAGAAGAAATAAAAAATTTAATCTGAATACCAAAAAAGCACCTGGATTTGATCTGATTACAGGTGAAATCTTGAAGAAACTTCCAAGGGAAGGTATTGTCATGCTAACATATTTATTCAATTCATCACTCCGATTACAGCATTTTCCTTCAATTTGGAAGGTGGCAGAAATCATTGGGCCATATGAATAAAGTTGAGCATTTGCTCATACTTCTAAAATATGGAGCATTTTCTTCATTTTCTATGAATAAACGTGAGCAAAACCTTTTGCTCATGCTCATCAAAAAAATAGTTTGAGCATTTGCTCAAAAGTAAAAGCTTTTGCTCAAAATTGTATGAATAAACTAGAGCATTTGCTCAACTTTTGAAGCAAATGATTCAAAAAAGGTGAGTCTAGTCTAGAGCAGCTTATCACCTTTTGCTCATAGAAAAATGGCTCAACTAATTCGTATAAGGAAGAGGAAACTACCAGATACGATCACAACCAATAGTTGAGAGCTATACATTTCTTTTTAGATTCAACCATGATATATATCACCATTATTCCTACAAAAGAATAAATACAAAAGCTACCTGTTATAAAGATAGCCATCACAAAATAGGATATGGGTATTTAAGAAGATGAAAGTGTAGACGATTATAAGAAGGCGATTGATATTATAAGAATATGCTGAATATTATTATAGAGATGACATTTTTTCACGCTATTATTTCAAAATTCTAAACTCAACTAACCTAAAACTCTATTCATAAATAGAAAACAAAGCAGACTACGCAAACACAAGCGGTGCACCCTATTTGCATATTTAGAGCTTCCGTGTGCTATAAAAACAAACTAAGGCTACAAAAGCGAATCAGCTGATGAAAAATCTCTAAAATACGTGAGCATTTGCTCCAGAGTTCAGGAGCATAAGGTGAGAGTAAAAGGTAAAGCTTATTCATATAAAAATGAGCAAATGCTTTTGCTTCTACCTTTTGCTCATTAGCAAAACCTTATGCTCCATGCTCTTGCTCATGAGCATTTGCTCTGGTTATATTCATATGGGCCATTATGTTCAAAAGCCTGGGAAATGTCCTCAAGAAGCAAAATTGTACCGCCCAATATCTCTTCTACCTGTAATTTCAAAGCTTTTTGAGAAATTGCTAATGAAGAGATTGGCTCCCATCATAAGTAGCAGGAATCTGATACCAGCCCATCAATTTGGTTTCAGGCAGAAGCACTCAACCCTGGACCAAGTACATAGAATCACTAATGTAATAGAGAATTCATTAGAGAAAAAATGTATATGCTCAGCAATCTTCCTTGATGTGGCACAGGCATTTGACAAAGTGTGGCATGAAGGACTGATCAATAAACTTCACAAAATTCTTCCCACTCAACTTGTAAAACTTTTAAAATCATACATCACTAACAGATTGTTCTGAGTAAAACAAGGTGATGACGTCTCTGAATTAAATGAAATAAGGGCTGGAGTTCCACAAGGTATTGTTCTTGGACCAGTTCTTTATGTGCTGTACACAAGCGATCTTCCTGAATTGGATGCAGTGACAATTGCTACTTTTGCTGATGCTACTGCAATACTGGCAGAAGGAGAAACAGTACAAGAATCAGCCACAAAACTAAAGAATGCTAGCAACAAATTCAGTGACTGGACCAAAAAATGGAGAATTCGATTGAATGAGATGAAGTCCATTCATATCAACTTCACAAACAGAAATATCAATGATCCGATTCGTATAAATCTAAATGGGAATGTAGTACCACACAGCAACACAGCAAAATACCTTGGAATGACTCTTGACGCCAAGTTGAAATGGAAAGAGCATATCAAGATGAAAAGGAGTGAGCTGGGACTCAAATACAGTAAAATCTATTGGCTGTTGGGCAGACAATCACAACTCTCATTGGACAACAAAATATTGATCTATAAACAAATTCTAAAACCTGTCTGGACGTATGGAATTCAGCTTTGGGGCTGCTCTAGAACATCTAACATCAATCAGATTCAAACATTCCAAAACAAAGTACTGCGGAACATGGTGAATGCGCCCTGGTACATAAGGAACAGCGATTTGCACCGAGATCTACACATCCCCTATGTGACCAGTGAAATAAGACCATCATGAGTCACGTCTTCATCAACACGACAACACCGAAGTCATCCAACTACTAGACAGCACTGAACTCACAAGGAGGTTGAAGAGAGCAAAGCCCTTCGAGTTGGTGTAGTGCTAGTGAAGTGAAAAAGTATAAATTAAATAAATGTGTAGCGAAAGAATTTAAAGTAGAAGAATTATAGATTAGAACTGTAGGCTTCACTGGAAGACTTTAGCAATAAAAATTAATATTTTAGGATAAGAAATAAGAGAACAAAATTAATGGTTAGTTCTAGTGACTAGTTTTAATGGAAGTAATAATAATAAAAAAATATCATTCAATAGTAAAAATAATGTCATTTCAGGATAAATAATAACCATAACATTTATTTTTTGAAGATGACATCTTGCAGGTGTGTTCCTTTTCTACGCAAACATTCCTGTAGTCTCTTCATCACATTGTCCATGCATGGTTTGACGTAACATTACAACTGAAATTTGAAATCGTTTCTCGAATCTTGGCTTTCAATTCTTCCCTTGTTGCAGAATTAAAAGCCAAGATTCAAGAAGCGATTTAAAATTCCAGTAGTAATGTTATGTCAAACCATGGACAATGTGATGAAGAGACTACAGGAATATTTGCGTAGAAAAGGAACACACCTGCAAGATGTCATCTTCAAAAAATAAATGTTACGGTATTATTTATTCTAAAATGGCTTTATCTGTGTGATATATGGCTTTATCTATGGATTTTTTGTGTGAGGTGCGTACACCTCACACAAACGCAACGCGAGGAGTAGGCAAGATGATCTGAGGTCGCGCGATTGCGGTTCGCGCGCAACAAAATGGCCAAGCTCTCGCCGACAACAATGAAACACGTGGCAAGCTCGCGCTCTGATCTCGATCACCGTGTTTAGAGAATACTTGTTCAGGAAACGCACGTTAGTCTATACGCAAAAGCTGCTTGTTACACTATCGATAGCAGAAATAGTTATTTGTGCAACTAGTGCGCAAAGTGACAGTTTGCTGCACCAAAAGAAACGTTTCTTAAGTGCAGCAGAGGAACTTTGCGCACGTATTTCACATTAAATTTTTCCTACAGTTACCAATGAATATGAAAAGTGGTTGATTATGGGTAAAATGATGGCTGAAATTAATCAAATGTTTGTCTGTATAATTTTGTTATTGATAACAACTTGTATTTATTTTAAACTTGATAATCCAATTAAAAATTAATAATCGATAATTTATTCAAATTAAAAATTAAATTAATCCAATAAATTTGAATAATTTTGAGTAAAACTTAATTTCTAAATAATTTTTCAACCAATCAATGTATGAATGAATAAAATATTATTTGAAATAATGGATAATTAATAATATTCAAAATGTATAATTTAATGAGTTCTCATTTTAATTTATTTGAAAATCAAAAAAAATATAGATAGAACAAAATCGCATTCAAAATACACGGCAAAAATGTCAACAGCTGATTGGGATGGCTGCAAGATAATATGCAAAGTATTAAGAGTATGCAAAGTAATACTTTGCGCACTAGAGCGGAAAAGTGATTCTTTGAGTTCTGTAATCAGTGCAGGAATGGTCACTTTTCAAGGTAACTGTAGGAAAATAGCATTATTCACAATTCAGACATAGAAATAATTCCAGGATAACACAGCATATAAATGTGCAGATAAATAATACAAATGATGACCAGCCTCATTTCGTGAAATTCCAAGTGGTTGCTGTGGACCAGTATCTTTCATAGTTTGCTATACCGATCAGCTCTGTAGGATGATTGCATCTTTCGTTTTTGCACTCTGACAAATCAAAAGATTAAATGATTCTAAACTGACAATGACAGTCTACCACTCACTCATAATGTCACACATTCGCTATGCCACCGTCGTGTGGAGTGGGTCCTGCCAGAAGTTGGAGAGACTGTTAAAGCTCCGAAAATGGCTGTAAGAGTAATCAGAGGAATTATGCCAATTCATTCCTGTAGAAACCATTTTAAAGAAAAAAAATATTTTAAAAAGAAATTAGGTATACTAACAGTTCCCTCTATTTATATCTATGAGGTGATTGAAATGAATTGGTATCTATGATGTATGTTGAAAGAAAGACTAATAAAATGCCGATACTCATAGATATAATACAAGAACTATACCACAGAACAGCTCTTTTTGAAAAACTCAACATACTTACTTGAACTTAAATTTATTAAAAAACTCCCTACTCATTTGAAAAGTTGAGAAGATGTCGATTTTTTTGAGGAGTTGAAAAGCTTTTTGATGGTTGGAGTATTCTATACCACGGAAGAGTTTGTGAGTAGAGAGGGTTCCTCTGAGTGATTTCCGTTTTTCTTCTTTTTTTGTTGTGTTATAATTTGACAATTCTTATACTCTGATAAGAGTCTCTAGGAAGTTTTAAAACCAAAACAAATTCTGGAACCTACTGACCATATGAATTGCGTCATGCACCTCCATGGTGGAAGGTACGGGTAGCGTGAAGCGTGTGGTCTTTAGTCCAGTGATGACGTCAGAGTGACGTCGAGTGCTCTCTGACACGGGTGTCGACACATGCACGTTGTTCCACAGTTGGTCTTCCGACGCGCATCTACCAATCATATAAAAGCTTTATTACAATCAACATTTATAAATAAAATAATCTCTTATCAAAAATCACTTATACATTGTTATTTAATACATTATGCTGCTATAACAATACCACACTAGTGATTCAGAAGTAAATGCACTAAAAATGATCAGTTGAGCTGCCCCAACTGCAAATGTATTAATAATCAACAGGAGTTAACATATAGTAGAAGCACAGAATACAATACAGAATGGAAAGTCGGCTAGTATCCTGACGCCAAAATCAGCCATCTTGAAAGAAAGTAGCATTGTAATAGCAGCGATAGTTTTAATTTCTAACAAGATGGCGCAGTAACGTGGCGTGATCTTGGTGCACTCAAGTCTTGGTGTCATGTAAAATGCATTGGTTGGATTGATACTTTCCATTCTGTATGTATTCTGTGGTTGAGGTTCAGCACGATAAGTTATTAAACAGATACACCCAATTTCCACTGAAGTTAACTAACCACATTTATTTATTATGAGATACCTGATCTCTTATAATATTATCTATAATACAATGAAGGAAAGAATCGGCTTACACACTACGGGATAGGAAATAATTATACGAATTACGCATCGTCTGAACTTCTGAACTGATTAACTTGAAATTTTGCACACAGATTCCTAATTTACTGATGATGGCCATAGGTCTATTTTCATTGCCAATTTTCCCCAATGCAAAACACGGGTCACCTGCTAGTCACAAATAAAGCTCTCGGCATACACCGAACACTAAAACAAATCTTCGGTAACTAATACCATTAGATTGAATTAGTTAAGCTAATACTAGTTACCTAGTATTACATTAGGAGAACTAATATTATAGATTATATTGATAAGCTATCTGAAAGCAGAATTAAGAATGTTCACTGTAAATTATGACCATTATGCATTGTGCATATAAAACTTCTGATGATGTGGAGAACTGGGATAAGCCTAAGAGCATAGAGGATGACATGCGTGTAGTCACTAGTGCTCTAGAGTATGCTTACAAAGTCACGCAGGAGTCATAGGTTCATCAAAACTCAGGCTCATAGTTAGAATCATCAAAACTCATAAAATTTGAGAGAGGACAGTTTTGGGCATAAACCTGTTGTGCCTTCGCACATAAGTGTAATAATTATTGTACATGTCTGTATAAATAAATAAATGGCGTTTTATTATGACTCAAAAGTTTTAAGTTTAAAGTTTATTTGGGGTCGCAGAGAACCGCCTGCCCTTAAAACCACCACAACCAGAAAAAAAATGGGACAAATTGGGCTATTTCGTCAAACTGGGACGACGACAAACTAGGTATTTTTTCGATCCAGCTGTCGCTTCACGCACACGACAAGCTTGGTTTACTCGCGGAAATCCACCACCCCCGGCCATAAAATTCTATTGACCAAACATAGGTAGCGTTTTCCAACTCGTCAAAAGTGGCATCTTTGTCGGCGTTGGGGTTGGGAATTCCATCGCCCAATTGCTTCATGCAACTGCAGACACCCACTCTGGAGCCCTTCTTTCCAAATCCCTTCTTACCTTCCTTTTGCTCCGGAGACCTTTCATCCTAGGGCGGCTGTTTTTCCATTGACTTTGCTTCTGTGCTGCCCTCTCCTATGTGCATGACTTGACGGATGGCGGGGGGGGGGGGCATCTCGATGCCCTGACTTCCACCAAATAGTCGCGTACAAACTTTCTTTCCTAACTGTCTTCCTTGACAAACTCTTCGTTTCCCTAACTATCCTGCTATTTTTGTCGGAGAGACAACTTCGTTAAAAAACCCAGCCTGAGGAGTTTCTTCGAAGTAATTGAAGCAGAAGTCCCTAGCTGTGATGAACCCTTGGGTCTGAGGTTTCATTAGAGATGGCGGCGGAAGAACCATTACTGGTCAAAGGCGGCTCTCAGGTTCTCCAGGAGGATCAAGACCTTGGTGTCAGGTGGCAACCGACTGTAAAACCATATAGCCAAAACCCGATCATGAGGCACAACACAGAGATAAAGCGACATAAGGCTAGGGCGTCCCCCTCAAGCGACGATGGAAATGTGACACATACTAGGGCGTCCCCTGCAGGCGACGAAAACTCAAACAAGAGACACACGAATCAAGAAACAAAGATGGAACTACGTATAGGTTCTTGGAATATAGGTACAATGACTGGACGCAGCGCTGAGCTAAGTTCGATTTTAGATAGACGTCACATAAACATATGCTGTGTGCAAGAAACAAAATGGAGAGGTGCCAAATCGCGACAGATCGGAAATGGCTTTAAACTGATTTACAACGGAACAGAGACCACTAGAAATGGTATTGGTGTTATTCTGGACCACCACCTCAGCAATAATGTTGTTGAAATATGCACAATAAATTATCGAATCATGTCTGTAAAAACTTGCCTTAGATAGACAACCATGTCTGAACATCGTTTCTGTCAATGCTCTACAAGTGAATTTCCCAGAAATGGAAAAGCAAGAGTTCTGAGAGGAGTTACAAATGCATCTAGCAACCATAGCTGTGAAAGAACAAACAATAGTATGTGGAGATCTAAATGGACATGTTGGTATGAATGGTGAAGGTTATGAGGGCTTCCATGGAGGCTTTGGATACGGAGAGCTAAATAAAGAAGGGGAAACAATTCTTGAATTTGCAGCCGCCCACAACCTAGCAATAGCGAACACCTTCTTTCCAAAGAAGGATGAACATCTGATCACATACAAAAGTGGAAACTTTAAGACACAGATTGACTATGTCCTCATTGACAGGAAATATCTTAGGCAGATCAAAGATTGTAAGGTTATCCCTGGGGAATCAATTACTTCTCAACACAGGCTATTGTTAACTGCCTTCAAACTGAAAACGCCCATTAAGATGAAAAGACCCAAAGTAGAGAAGATAAAATGGTATGCACTGAACTATGAGAAAGGAAATAATGTGAGACACAAAGTAGTAGAATATTTCAGCAAAACAGTCTCCCCAAGCAACCACAGCTCTTTGACAATATTTGGCAAACTTTGAATCTTTCTGTGTTGCTACAGCAAGAGAAGAACTGGAAGTCACAAAAGGAGCGCTACATAACGCTAAAAGCACCAAGTGGTGGAATAAGCAAGCCTAAGACAGTGTAGCTGAAAAGAAACGCCTGTTCAAAATTTGGCAAAACACCAAAGATGAGGCTGATAAAGAAAACTATAAACAGGCAAAGAAAGTAGCAAGAGGAACAGTGGCATCTGAAAAGGAAAAAGCTGAAACAAACTTATACCAGCAGTTTGAGCAAGTAAATGGAAATGAAATATATACAATTGCTAAACGTAGACATAATGAAATTAAAGATTTTGGAGCTACAAAATACATCAAGGATAAGCAAGGCATACTTACTGAAGACAAAGACATGTGTTCAAGATGGTATGAATATTACAAACACTTGTTGAATGAGGAATTCCCAAGAGAGCCAGAAGTAGAGCAACCAAGGACAGAGGAACCTATAAATGAAATCACTGAAGCAGAGGTAAGAAGAGCTATCTCAAAAATGAAAAATCATAGAGCAACTGGACCAAATTCAGTTCTGCTCAGGCAGCCGATGAGAGCAGAGGTCTGTTTGCGATAAGATAGGCACGCTGAAGCCGGCCGGCCAGTAAATTTCGTTTAACTTAAAAGTGATTCGAGTCGTGTTATAATGGAGTGTTATAAGTGCAAATTGAACATTAATAAGGAAAAGGACAGTGTCGTATGTACGGTTTGTCAATCTGCATTTCATTATACTTGTGTAGGTCTTGGTACACGGAGCACAAAATGGAAGTGTGCAAAGTGTACAACAAACGCCTCATCTACCGACAAGTCAGAAGTTCAAGATACGAGTAACGCCACAATATTGAAGGCCATATACGATCTACGAGCAGAGAATAATGAGAAGTGGAAGGAGAACAACAACAGGTGGAATGAAAACAAGGCAATGTGGGAGACACTGAAATCCCAACTTTCGGATATTACAGTAAAGTGCAACAGTGCGAGTGCAAGAGTTGATGATCTCGAGATTAAGTTTGCTGCAGTGAAAGATGAATCTGACAAGACTAAGATCGAAGTGAGAGATCTCCAACAACATACTCGAAAAAACAATATCATTTTAACTGGTGTACCCTTCACTAAAAATGAAAATATGTTGAATATTCTGCAGGCTGTAGCCCGTGCATTGCAACTGAACTTTTTCCATGCAGATATCTCAGCTGCCCATAGGTTGGGAAGTAGTAAAAATAGTCCTAGACCACCGTCTATCGTAGTTAACTTCACTTCTCGCTTTGTAAAGTCGTCGTGGTTGGAAGCTAGGAGGCAGAAAGGAAGTCTCACCGCTAATGAACTCGTAAATACGTTCCCTGATTCCGTAATCTACCTCAATGAACATTTAACACCTGAGACTAAAGCTATTTTCAATGCAGCCATGGCAATGAAAAAAGACGGGAAATTGTCATCAGTATGGACGTCTGATTGTAAAGTGATTGCGAGGATTTCGAAGGAGCAGCGACCGTTTCGAGTGCGCGACCTCGCACATGTGGAGCTGATAAGGCGCGAGGGCCAGCGGGCTGCGGTCGCCAACCCTCCAAACCCCATCCCACCACCGCCATCGTCCACCAGTCAGTCATGAAGTGTGCATGTGTCTCTGCCAGCCTATTATTAGTATGTGCCTCCAATATATATGTGAGTAAGAAATACTAAGTCATTTATTCTTGAAATAAAAACGAAGACCGTTCAAGTGATTTTAATTTCAAGACGACTTTATTATTTTTTTTCAATTCATATCGTTCTGTAACCTACATGAACTACTGGTTAATGTGTTTACTGGTTTATATTTACGATTTTACTTTATTTCTTTATGATTCATAGATATAAGCCTGGAAAAATCGTGAATGAGTATTAGTTAGGTATCTATAATTACAAACTAAAGTAGGTCTATACTGTTCTGCTTATGCTGCAACACTCACTTATGGACAATATACGTCCACTATTAGTAGGGTAAAATTATACTTATCACTAACTGAAACTGAATAATATACTGTCATAAATAAACTAATCATGTGAAGAATAATATATAAAATGTGAGGAATATTGAGTATGGGCTAAAATTAAATAGGAATATTATATTTAGAAAATATGAATACAACTGCAGTATATCTCATTATTTTTTCTTCTGCATATATAGAATAGTTTGGTAAATGATAATGGCATCTTCATTTCATTAATACAGGAAAATACAGTACCGTACTGACTTTATAACCAGTAGGCTATTTGAGTTCTTACTTGTAAGACAATGAATTATCGTAGAAAATGTTTTCAGTCACGATCTTATCTTGTTTTATCTTTGAAGGAAGCATGATATTCGATTATTACTCTCACAATTCCACTATTTTTCTTACTACCCACTTTACCGATAAAAACAGATCTCTCTATAAATATAGTTATAAAAGTAAACACATAATTTTTATCGCCAATAATATGAATCACTACAGCTAGTCGAAACTCACAAAACTGTTTGGACAAATTACTATGAACTTAAATGAATATATTATAATCATGAGCAATATTGGAAATTGAATACAGTAGTTTCGAATTTTCTTTAATAAACATTTGTCAACATTCTTTATCACATAGGTAACTTGTTCTCTCATTTTATTTCCTTAATTTTTAATCTTATATTATTATAATAAATCACTGTTTAAAAAAATAAAGGTCTGAATTATAATTGATGAACGGTAAAAGTTTAATGTTATAATAATTATAAATCAATGATATTAATGATGAGGTTGTGATATTGTCGATAATTGATGAAGATTAGTCATTAATCCACTTTTGATCACTATTGAGCGTCTGAGTTATTGTTATTCTATACTTTTACATTATCTTTCACATTCATAAAATAAATTTTAATTTTTTCTTCACATAACTTCCATACACATTCTCATGTATTCTTTTATGTTTGTTTATCACTGGACTAAATTTTCAACTGCTACTTAAAACCATTATGAGTATTGAAAGCTTTTGGTTGGCCGGTTTCGGCTAGATGCCTTGGTTTTTGGCGCTCACTACAATTATAAACAATAGATTTGATGATGAGGATGGCATGGGATTCTCGACTGTGGTTAACGAATGTGTGAGCCTCGATGATTTTACTGAATATTCCCAATTTATCAACTGTTCCGGTCTAGAAAGCCTGAAAATCTTACATTGTAATATAAGGAGCTATAAGAAAAATTTTGATGACTACTTAATTTATTTAGATTCTGTTTTTCCCAAATTGGATATAATATTTTTTTCAGAATGTTGGTTGCCCAAGTGTGACGGTGTTGTTGATCTTGCTGGTTTCAATTCTTTTAATACAAGCATCTATCGCAACCAGAACGATGGTGTATTGATTTATGTAAATGAGCGAATATCAGCGGTTGCAAGGGAGGTTACTCTTGGAGATGTTTATGGGTTAAGTCTTGATTTTAATTATTGCGGGGTAAATTATAACTTGCTGGGGTTGTATAGAACGTTCGATAGCAGTATTGATAATTTTATTACTGAACTGGATACATATTACAGAAATATTCCACGAAATAGAGGATGCATCTTGATAGGCGACATAAATATAGATTTACTCAAAAATGATGTTGTCACTGATCGATATCTTAACAGTTTGTCAGGAGCCGGTCTTGTCCAATGTATCGATAAGCCAACGAGAGTGTCAGGAACTGGAGGAGCATGTCTGGACCATGCGTTCCTGAGGCATTGTGATATGTCGGCTGTAAATTCAGCTGTTCTCCATACCAGTGTAACCGATCATTATAGTATCACCGTAACTATCACTTCCCCTATGCAGCCAAATATTCAGTCAGGACATGAAGCTAATACCACTAATAATACCTACATTTCAAAATCTCTTCTCAGTAATAATTTAGCAAGTATCGACTGGCAACCCTTCTTTGCCTGTCAGGATACTAACACCTGCGCTCAATTATTTTGTTCCAATATTAGAATATGTACAGAGAAGTCAAAAAAATATTTAATTACCGGTATACATCCAAATCTAAAAAACTCAAGCCGTGGATCACGTCTGGTCTTGTTGCAGCTATTCGAACTAGGGATAATTTGAGCAAACTAATCAAAAGACAGCCTTTCAATGATGTTCTAAAAAATCAATACCGCACTCACAGAAACCTATTGAGTAACCTATTAAAACAGACAAAAAGAGATTATTACCGATCACAATTTGATGCAAACTATGGCAATCCAAAACTTTTTTGGAATACCGTCAATGAGATAGCAGGCCGTACAAAGAATAAAGAACAGTTCCCTCTACAAAAATTTCTAAATACGAGTACACAGAACCTCTCCTTGAACTCCTATAAGGATGTATCCAATGAATTCAACAATTTCTTCTCTAGTGTAGGCAGGAGGTTGGCTAATGCTATTGTTTCAGGTGATGAACCTTTAATAGATGACTATTTATACAGAAGTCATACTAACTTTGTTTTGAAGCCTGTCACAGAGCAAGTTATCTTGCGACACGTGTCCGGCTCAAGAGGAGGTTCTGCCCCTGGCTATGATAATTTCTCTGCATCCTGTCTTAAATATAACATTCATCTTTTATCAAAACCCCTTCTTCATCTCATTAATCTTAGTCTGTCATGTGGTGTATTCCCTGATCCTTTCAAATTAGCTAAAGTGATACCTCTATTTAAATCTGGAGCATGTAATGATATGAATAACTACCGTCCTATATCCCTTTTGAGTGTTTTCTCTAAAATATTAGAAAAAATTGTGAAAGAACAACTGATGAGCTATCTTCTAGCAAACAATATTCTTAGTAAATCTCAGTATGGGTTTAGGCAAGATAAATCAATAAATGATGCCCTATTTGATATCAATGTAGAGATTAACAATTCTATATCTTCTAGCCAAAAATCCATGATGATCTTCTTAGACTTGAAAAAAGCTTTTGATTCTATAGATAGGAGAAAGCTCTTAAAAAAGTTAGAATACATAGGCATCCAAGGCACATCCTTGTCTTGGTTCAATAGTTTTCTTTCAAACAGGAGGCAATCTGTTTCCATAGCGGGTATAGCTGGTGATGAAGCTGACGTGGATTACGGGGTGATCCAGGGCAGTACTCTGGGTCCCCTGCTTTTCCTCGTCTACATTAACAATATTTCGAGACTTGCCCTGAATGGAAAGATTTTGCTATTTGCCGACGATACCCTGATTTTTCTGAGAGGTGATTCTTGGGAGGAAGTAAAAGATAAAGCAACACATGATCTTGCACAGGTGAAAAAGTGGCTTGACCAGAACACCCTTTCTCTAAATGTAACAAAAACAAAGTTTATGCCAATATCCCTGCGCCCCATTACTGACTACAACCTTGAAGACATCAAAATACATAACTGTGATGATCCGCGAAGCAATGTATGTAACTGTGAGCGTATAGAAAGAGTACACTCATACAAATATCTAGGTATTGTTTTCGACAGTCGTATGAAATGGTCAGAACACATCACCTACTTAAAATGCAGAATTCGTCGGCTAATTTATGCTTTTCGGATGTTGAGTGACATTCTCAATCCAAATGAGATTAAGATAGCCTATTATGCTTATATACAATCAATACTGGCTTTTGGCATCATTGCTTGGGGGGGAGCTTATAAAACGGTTCTCGAACCCGTTGCTGTGGTACAGAGAGAAGTCATAAAGGTAGCCTTCAAGAAATCAAGATTTCATCCCTCAGATTTATTATTTAATGAAACATCTATTCTTACAGTAAGACAAATTTTTATAAAAGTTCTTCTTATTCACATGTACAAACATCAAAACTCAATCTTTTCAGTAGTCTCACACTCTTATAACACCCGTTACTCACAGAATACAACTGTCTCATCCACTTATTTGCACAGAACTTACTCAACTACCAACCCTTCATATATTTCACAAATTCTTTCTTTATAGGAACATTTCCAGCAGATTTGCCAACCTGAACTTATTTGAATCTTTGTCTATTGACACATTCAAAAAGAACACACACTGGTTATTATCAGTCCTCGGTCTGGATGAATCAGAGGAACTTATAAACTCATCCTACAGATAGTTTTTTTTTCATAATCTTTTTATGAGTTTAGTGTCTTGCATCAGACTTAAGGTGAATTTTGCTCCTCATTCAATTCATAATTATTTATTAGAATTTCAATTAAGGTATCACTCCTATAATAGCTCTATAGTTATTTTTTTCTAATTGAAATCCAACATCGTCGGGGTTTGTGCTTTGTTTCTCATTTCGAGTTTTCCCTGTCCTCCTCTCAATATCTTAGGATACGTCAACATCCTTTTCCAATATAAATTAATGAATTTATATGTAATTTAATAATAAAATTTCATTCTCGTCAGGCTGACTGATGGGGGCTCATCCTTGCTCACAGACCTTAGGTCCATGCAGGGATAAATTCCTTTAAGTACGGCCTGTCAGCTTGCACTATTAGAGGAATAATAAACATTAATGGTAGAATAGAAAGTCTTTATGTTATTATGCTTTATTATTATTATATTTATTATTATGATTATGCTTTGTAAGTAACATTATTGTATTGTAAACATTTTTCTGATAGTGTGGGTGACAGAATTTATTTATATTTGTTGTATTGTTTTTTGGATGAGGAATAAAAGAATTTGATTTGATTTGATTTGATATACCGGCTGAGCTCTGGAAATTTCTCCGCTCGGATGGAGTTGTGTGGTTTATGGAGCTATTTAATAACATCTTGACCAGTGGGAAAATGCCAATGGCATGGAGAGAAAGCACTTTAGTCCCGTTTTATGAGAATAGGGGTGATGTCCGAGAATGTGGAAACTTCCGTGGTATTAAACTTACTTCTCACACATTGAAGATATGGGAACGAAATTATAAGCGAACGTCTTCAGAATGTAATAAACCTGACCGAAAATCAATTTGGCTTCACTGCAGGTAAAGGAACGACTGATGCAATCCACGCAATAAGGCTGTTGATGGAAAAAGCCCGAGAAAACAATAAAAATCTCTGGATGGTGTTTATAGACCTTGAAAAGGCCTTCGACCGGGTACCAAGGACATTAATATGGCAAGCCTTGCGATATCAAAACATTCCTGAAGCTATATAAATCTCATCCAGGACATATATGACAATGTACAAACATGTGTTGGAAGTACAGCCGGTCAATCAAAGATTTTTGGTGTAAAAGTAGGAGTTCATCAAGGTAATGCTCTCAGCCCAATTTTATTCAACATTACAATGAACTACCTTACTGAGAAGATTCAGAGACCCCTGCCATGGAAACTGTTGTATGAAGATGATGTAGCATTAATATCAGACAGCGTAAAAGAAATACAAGATATGATGGAGCAGTGGCGAGGAGCTCTTGAACCAAATGGGCTGCGCATTAGCAGGACCAAAACCGAGTATATGATGTGCAACTTCGACCCAGACACATATTTGGTAGGACAAATCCAGATCTCAAACTAGATGGCATCATACTACCTAGAGTGAGCAAATTCAAATACCTAGGGTCAGTAATTTCAGACGATGGCACAATAACAGCAGATATAACACATGGAACAACATCTGCATGGAACAGATGGCGCGAGTTAACAGGTGTTCTTTGTGATCCAAAAATGCCCATTAGAACAAAAGGCAGGGTCTACAAAACATGCATACGACCGGTTTTACTTTATGGAGGCGAAACATGGGCTTCGTTGAAAACACATGAGCGAAAGCTTCATACTAAGGAAATGCGCATGCTGCGGTGGTCAGGAGGAGTTACCCTTAAAGATAAAATCCGTAATGAACATGTACGTGGCAGTTTTAAGGTAGCGCCTATTGCTGAGAACAGTCCAGGCTGAGATGGTATGGTCATGGCGAGGACCCGACGATCACGTGGTGAAAAAGTGCCTCTCCATGGCTACACAAACAAGAAAAAGAGGTAGGCCAAAAACTACCTGGATGACGAATGTCCAGAAGGACATGAAAAATTTGGATCTTTCTATAATCGGAAGGAATGGTGCCTCAGGATTGGTAAAGCCGACCCCACATAACGGGAAGTGGCGAGGATAAAGAAGAAGAAGAAGAAGAAGTCGAAAGTGGCATCTTTCTACAGAGCTGTAGATGATTTATTTGTCAATGAGTTCAGATTCATATTGTTGGTTGAATATCATGAAGGACACATATTATAGTTTCTTATTTATAGCGTGCCGGTATGGCAGATACCGGTAATATAGCAGATAATATAAATAATTTTATTTCAATATAATATTAAAGTTTGTATAATCAATAGTATTCCATTTTATTCATCATTTTCAACTATCAATTTCGAGTAAGGCTAGCTTCACACGCATTCGGTTTCATTCGGTTCGGTTCGTTACCGAAAACGAATGAGGCTTTCATACAATCATGTCAGGTTTTAATTCGTACGGTTCTAATTAAGTATTTTCTTCTCAAACACAGCTGTGTTTGGATTTTCACAGTTATTGCTGGTATATTTAAATATAACAGCTGGTGTTTAATTGTAAGATGTTATTTCTTGAACAACAACGTTTTAAAGTTAATTAAAAATTGTGAATTATCTGAATAATTTATTTTTGATTATGTTTTATTTTGGATGTTCAGAAAGATTATTTTTTAAATTGAAAATTTGTTCCTTGTTTTGACACATGGTTAATAGGTTAAACTTCATCTCTTCTCTCCATTGATGAAATCATGTAATATTCGTGGAAGAATAAAAAATAAAAATTCTCCCTGAGTTTTAATTTATATCTTTCATATTTTTCTAGCAAACTATTCATAAAAAAAAAATGTTCCTGTAAACTAACAGAAATGAATTGGCCATATGATTTTGACTTGGAAAATTTTGAAACAGACAATCACGCTATCAGGTTATTAAAATAAAAAGAAGAACGGCAAGCGTGTGTAAAAGACTTTGTTTTTTCCTGTTTCCCTAGCAACGAATTCGAATATGATGAAACCTATTCGTGTCGAGGGGGCGTTCGGTGCTATGCGGTTGCTATTCGGTACCGAATTCAAACCGAATCATCGTTTCACACTTATCGGAATTTGCCGAAAACGAAACGAACCGAACCGAAAGTGTGTGAAAGTAGCCTCTCGATAGCAACGAATTGAAACCTGATGGAGTTTATTAGAGTCAAGTGAGCGTTCGGTTCTATGCGGTTTCTATCCGGTACCGAATTCAAACCGAATTACCGTTTCACACTTATCGGAATTCGCCGAAAACAACCCGAAAACGAAACGAACCGAATGAGTGTGAAACTAGCCTAACTGGTCAAGCAGTCAACGGTTCGGTAAATAGAATTTTTCTGTGCCAGGATGATGATGATTCTAGAGCCAGGATGATGATCATAAATAATATTTGAATTACTAACCTATAAAATAGATAACGCAAATTGACCACCTTCTTTGATCTGAGCAAATTATATCTGAGCCTATAAATATCTTAGTTTTGTTTCCAATACAGTTAGATACTAGAAGGAGATTTAAGAAAAAATGATATTAACATTATGTTTTCATAAATTTTATTCCCTGAATATGGTGGAATTCCCCAATATAAGAATATTACTAAAACTAGTGATAACTCCTATAATAAACACTTTTAATAGGCCTATTTACTTTTCTGCCTTTTTCATGTTACTACAAACTAAGAGGAATTCATTGCTGCCAAAAAATGATAAATGTAAAATAGGAATAGACCCAGTTTGTCTTTCACTGTTCCACTTTGGTAGCGTCCGTAAAAACTGACCATTTTTTGTGAGTGGCGGCTTTCAGTGCAGGCGGAACTCCGGCGACCCGTTTATTTAATATTTTTCAAGTTTTCAAGTGATTACTAAGGTGGTTTGTTTGATTTATCTCCAATACTAACATTCTAATTTTTAAATTTCTTTTTATTATTTTGGGATCAAAAATATCTGTGTTTGAAAGAGCTTACAAAGCCTAATCTTTTTTGGACTAATTTTAGATCAAAATTCGGGAATAAAATAGTAAGGTTTACAAGCCTGTTTTTTTTTCATTTCCAATCATTCTATGATTAAGTGTTTTTATCATTGATGATGATTATAAATAATATAAAACAACTTGAAACAAAAAATATGTTAGAAATTTATTAAGAATAAAAGTTGTCACAAAACATTGTTTTTACTTTTTGATAACAAATGAAGTGGTCTTCATAACATTTTTTATATTTAATTTGAGACAGAATCGATACCACAAAGTCCATGAATTTATTAAAATGGAAATTGGAAAATTTAAAAATACTTCATAAAAGTTTAGAGTTGAAGCCAAAAGTTTTAGCATAATCTATATATATAAAAATGTTATGTTGGTTTGTGTGTAATGCAAAAACTCCAAAAGTACTGGACCGATTGAGTTGAAATTTTAACATGATATAAAATCCGCATCAAGGATGGTTTTTATCTACTTTTTACAATTTTCAGGGGCGCTACGCTCGCCCGAAAATTTTTAACTTTTTGTTTATGGATTTTTCCGATTTTTGACTTCACATTCGGGGTCAGCTCGCGAAAATAAGTCGATTAAAAAAAAAAAAATTGACCGGGCTCGCAGGGTGGCCCGGGGGGAGGGGGTGAAACTTTGGCCATTTTTGGCCAGATTTGAGCTGAGCGCTGCTGCAATCAAAGTGCAAAATCTGACCGCTAGATAGCGCGCATGTTTCAAAACGCAGCTTCAACAGGTTCGTGAGATATAGAGTACCGGTAAACTACACTCTTGATTACCGTATGTTTTCCGGTACAATTATTGGATTTCAATTACTTTCGCAATTCAGAACAAAGAAAGCATACCGATGCTTTTTTTTCGATAATAAATTCGTGTTTCAGTGCAAATAATCGTGTTACTTGTGTTAATATTGTAGTAATTTCAATCAGTGAATGGATCGATACCGGTACCGTGTTACAATCAATTGGCGATTCAGTCGATACTGTGAGTATAATCTTATCGATGTAAATCAATCTTGTAATGAATAATAACTATTGAGGCTTTTATTCTTGCATTTGTGTATTCATAATTTCTCAATTGTCAATGTTTCATAATCCTCCAAACCTTAGTTCATAAGCTGATCGGCTTATCTTATAGTTTCAATATCTTATTTCTATTTCATATTCATGCTATGTTTCCTTCTATCATAAAACAACGAGAAATAAAAAAAAATTCTTATCTCTTTTCTACTAACATACCGGCATTTGACAACGGTGTTGTTGATAATACGATCTGGGCTGTGTTGCATGCTAAAATACAAAGTAGGCTAATATTTTAGTAGTCAGCTGGTTATTTGATCATATAAACAAAATGAAGGGATAGATTATAATAATATATTAGTCTATCTTTAGAATTGTGTGGTCTAGATTTAGATGTGGATTGCTTTTCACATGGACAACTGTATGTTGCGTGTTCCCGAGTCGGCAAACCAGATAGTCTTTATATTTACGCAGACAGTGGAAAAACAAAAAATATTGTATATAAACAAGTATTGCAAAATCAAACTTATATGAAATGTATTCTTTGTTTTTTCTCATTTCTCAACCATTCGCAAACAGAGAGTGAGAATAGGGAAAAATCTGAGTGCAGAAGAAGGCCTTCCTGTAAAATTCGGCGTGCCACAAGGAACAGTTCTTGGTCCGATACTGTACCTCATCTTTGCCAATGAGTTGTGCTCACTCGACATTGGTGGCAAGATCATTGTCTTTGCCGACGACACAGCTGTGATATTTCAAGGCAACAACTGGAACGAGACTTTCATAACCGCTGAATTAGGCATGGAAAAAATTACACTTTGGCTCCACAGTAATATCCTGACTCTCAATTCATCAAAAACTAAATTTCTAGCATTTTCACTGACGGACTCCAAAAAACCTGTACGAAATACAATCAAGTTACATCACTGCAAAATAAATCGCATAGACTGCAATTGTCCATCAGTAGAACGATACTCACACTGATACAGATACTCACACTGGATACGTTAAAAATTGTATATCACGCATTGGTAGAGTCAATAGCAAGATATGGAATCCTGGCATGGGGAGCTACGTATTTCTGCCATATCAATCCTGTTTTTAAAGTCCAGAAACTCATCCTCAGAATAATGGGACAGAAACATCCACTCTACCCTTCAGATTCTCTATATGAAGAGCTCCAACTACTGAGCATCCGACAAATTTACATTCACAATTACTCACATTCATCAGGAAAAACACGCAGTTCTTTCTCAACATGGACCACACCCACAGCACGCGAAGAAGGAATATTGATCTAGCAGTCCCCAGGATGACAACAACTGCCGCCCAGAGAACAGTCACATACTTAGGACCGAAGATTTACAACAGGCTGCCAATGGACATCAAGGAAATGGTACTGGTTAATATATTTAAAGCAAAAACAAAAACTTGGATAATTGAAAATAGAATAAATTATAGTGAAGACCTTATTACAAACTAGATATTATGAATATTATTAATTCATTTTTTTATCAATCCTTTTTAAGAGACTATTCTCAATATTTTTTTCTTTTAGAATCTAATTATTTTCCATCAATAATTTTCTATTTTATATATAGGTATTCATTTACTCATTTTAATTTCTTTTTTCTTAAATTTTTTTCTTTTTTTCATTTTATTTCTCACATAAACATTATTTTTCCTTTTAGTTTTGTAATTGCACAATAAACCAGATTTAACAGCTCACATAACACAGATGTTCATAATTTATTTAACAAGCATAATATTTGTGGTTTCCCAACACATATTTTATATATAGTGGGGGCCACAGAAAAAAAAAACATTCAATCACAATGTGCCACTGCGAAGCGTGGCAGGGTACAGCTAGTATTTTTATAATATCATTAATAAACATTATCAAGCAATAAGCGAGTAATGATTGTGTATAGAAACGTAGATAATTTTCTAATCAACTGTAAATAATTGAACGCATAATTACTTGTTTTTGAGAACGCCCTTCAAAGGGCTCTCATGCTGTATTGACGAATGGCTGTACATCTCCAGCTTACTGATCTCTTGTGTGAGCTGAGTATGAGTATTCACAGAAATTTCCCCAAGAGGTGTTCTAAAACGTTTAGAAGATCTGTCGTCTTCAGTCGAGTTCATTCGTTTGTAGGTTCTGTACAACAAAAATATCAACCGTAAACACATAAAATAATTTTATGAAATTCATATTTTTACAACGATTGTGGTCATTTTTTTTCAATAACGTTGCATCTATTTATGAATTGGAAAAGAATGACAAATTAAAAATCCATAGGGCCCACAGCTCAATGCTGAAAAAGCAACATGCAAGCTCAAAGTAATCCTCTAAAATAACACAGACTGATTCAAACTAACAAGGAAATTACTAGATAGAAGTTGGAATGATTATTAACTTATTGTTTAAATCAAGCAATAATTTTTCTTCTTCAAATTATTTTGAAGGAAAATGAAATTATTGAAAAGATCAGAAATTTATTTGTAGGAAAATACAATCATCATTCCAAAGAAATACTGTGTCAGAATTATAAATAATAATACTGAGGGTGAGGCCCACATAAGCTCTTAGGCTTGTGCTTGTATATTGAGTGAGAGGGATGATGATGAGAGATGAAGACTAGTAGTTCTGTGAACAGTAGACCTCGCGCTAAGTAAGTTACATTGACCTGTTGTTATGTTTTCTCAAAAAATAATAAATAATTTATCAATTTAAAATGTCAAGAAAAATTCCTAAATAACAGAGCTTTCTGTCCTATTGTACCGTGACGTGTCGTCCCGGAATGTGAGTGTAAGCGCTGTTATCAGGTCTGGCTGCAACTGCCTACAACGTTGATGGAAAGATACAATTTTCAAGATGTTAGATGTTTTTGAACGGGTAGTATTATAGTCAACTGTCTACTAACGTTAATGGAAAGATACATTTTCAAGATGTTCGATGCTTTTGAAAGGGTAGTATTATAGTCCACTAGACAGCTGATTTATGATGACGCGCAATTTAAAAAGGAACATACCTGTCAAATTTCATGAAAATCTATTACCGTGTTTTGCCGTAAATGCGCAACATAAAAACATTTAAACATTAAGAGAAATGCCAAACCGTCGACTTGAATCTTAGACCTCACTTCGCTCGGTCAACTACTTTTTAGGTAGTCGGGACCGACGACTTATCGTCTCCTCCGAAAGACGGGGTGGCCGTATCTATGTGATTGTGCTGTGGTCAAAACTTGAACTAGAAAAAAATAGAAGGTATATTCACAATACCACAATACCCCTGTTGTTTTAGCCAGCTAAAGTGCTATTTGATAACTCTGGATTGTGAACGACCCATCTAAAACCAACTGCTATAAGCTAACTGCAATAGCGATCCAAGCGGATAATTTGTGTAAATCAAAGATTATAACCTCATTTTTGCTACCAAATATGACCAAAACAAATATGGCCGCCGTTTCAACAGAGTTAGCTAGAGTTAGCAGACTGAAACCTGCGCTATCTGCTATCTCGTCTGCTAATTTTTTTCTAACGTACTACTACCTATAGCATTGAGTTAACACAAACTTAGCAAATAGCACGAGTTAGAGAATATTGCGACTTAGCCAGCTAACTCCAACATTGTGAATACCCAAAGAATTATTGTTGTGACTAGTGAGTGATATTATATAAAAGCGAGATTCGTGGCATCGAACTTAAATTGAATCATAGCTCCAATCATCCTATCTAACACACTGAATAATAATTAATTTTATAAACTGTTAAATCGATTTTTCAGTTATTTTATTTCTTTACCTCGATTTTGATATGGAAAATGAGAGGTCGGTTTGAACGGAGTATTCAGCATCGGTTGGGATAGTGTTGGAGTTGCAAGTGTAGTAGGAGCTTGAATTGAAGCTCTCATTATGCTCAGCTAAGAAGCTATTCACTCCAGACAGATGACTATGACTATGACTTTCCTCAGACTCATACTCATCAGTTATATTCAGGCGGTGTGCTTTCGCACTCACTGGAGTACCATCGTTCGATCCCTGCAAAATGTAAATCGAAACTGACATTAACAATTACTTAAAGACGTAAACAAATGAAAAAAGAACATGAATTTTGGTCAATCATAATATAATACATAACGTTATATAAAATTACACAAAGAACAGATACAGTTTGGTAAATTAAAAATGTATAACTACATAGTCGAAAAAATCTTCAACAGGGTTTTTAAGTAGCAACGTATCCAATTTCCTAAGTAATAATAATTCATGAGTGTATTTAGAGATGCAGTCAGATAACTTTACACCTTCTTACAAATTATACTATGACTATTGAGTGATTTATTTAATGTACAATACTGAAAGCTAATTTTCGCTGTATTATGTATGTTGTGTGAGTGAATATCTTCATTGAGAGCGATTACAGATGATTTCTTCAATGAGTATGCAGCTAGTTCAAAAATGTACAAAATGAGCTTACTGTGATCTAGGAAATTGCTCATGATTCGCACAATCATTTTTGCTACCAAATATGACCAAAACAAATATGGCCGCCGTTTCAACAGAGTTAGCTAGAGTTAGCAGACTGAAACCTGCGCTATCTGCTATCTCGTCTGCTAATTTTTTTCTAACGTACTACTACCTATAGCATTGAGTTAACACAAACTTAGCAAATAGCACGAGTTAGAGAATATTGCGACTTAGCCAGCTAACTCCAACATTGTGAATACCCATAGAATTATTGTTGTGACTAGTGAGTGATATTATATAAAAGCGAGATTCGTGGCATCGAACTTAAATTGAATCATAGCTCCAATCATCCTATCTAACACACTGAATAATAATTAATTTTATAACTGTTAAATCGATTTTTCAGTTATTTTATTTCTTTACCTCGATTTTGATATGGAAAATGAGAGGTCGGTTTGAACGGAGTATTCAGCATCGGTTGGGATAGTGTTGGAGTTGCAAGTGTAGTAGGAGCTTGAATTGAAGCTCTCATTATGCTCAGCTAAGAAGCTATTCACTCCAGACAGATGACTATGACTATGACTTTCCTCAGACTCATACTCATCAGTTATATTCAGGCGGTGTGCTTTCGCACTCACTGGAGTACCATCGTTCGATCCTGCAAAATGTAAATCGAAACTGACATTAACAATTACTTAAAGACGTAAACAAATGAAAAAAGAACATGAATTTTGGTCAATCATAATATAATACATAACGTTATATAAAATACACAAAGAACAGATACAGTTTGGTAAATTAAAAATGTATAACTACATAGTCGAAAAAATCTTCAACAGGGTTTTTAAGTAGCAACGTATCCAATTTCCTAAGTAATAATAATTCATGAGTGTATTTAGAGATGCAGTCAGATAACTTTACACCTTCTTACAAATTATACTATGACTATTGAGTGATTTATTTAATGTACAATACTGAAAGCTAATTTTCGCTGTATTATGTATGTTGTGTGAGTGAATATCTTCATTGAGAGCGATTACAGATGATTTCTTCAATGAGTATGCAGCTAGTTCAAAAATGTACAAAATGAGCTTACTGTGATCTAGGAAATTGCTCATGATTCGCACAATCATTTCTGCAACACCAGAATTTCATCAACCCAAGCAGAATTACCCCATACAAGCAAACAGTATTTAGCTATAGACTGGTAAAAAACAAAAAAGCCATCCTAGTTCAGTAACTATATACATTGGTGCATGCAATCTATATTGTAGTTCTGATTTTTCAATATATTATTTGGGTACTTAAGAGAAGTCCAGAGCAATTTCTTCATGCAAAATTTCCTTATGCTAGATACAGGGTGACCCAAAAATCTCGTATTTTCGGCTCATTTTCCAGTTTTCAGCAATCATTCGGAACTCTCTATCTCCAATGAGTACTGAATTATGATTTTTCAAAAATGAGTGAAATTTGAAGAAAAAATCAATTATGATGAATTTTAGTTTTTGATCAACAATATCTTCCGATTGTTACCATTTACATGTATAATTCAAAATCCCTCTGGGCGTATATTTGTGCTCTACAATCGGAGATCAGGTAGAGCGCTCTATCTCATATAGATTTCCAGGAACACCTGACTACAATGCTCCTTGAATTTTCAGCTTCAACCATCATCACCAACTACATAGTCTTCACATTGATTGATTGATATTTCGCACAATTACATAAGTTCATAAGATTATGTTCTATGAGAATCACCCGTTAGATGCACTTCATTTCAGTATTTCCTAGTAGAGAGGCGCGCTTAAGGACACCTCAAGGATCAAAATTTCAAACACATAATTTTTGACACAGTGCTCAGATTTCATTCTTCTCGTCTCGTAAATGCGCAACATAAAACATTTAAACATTAAGAGAAATGCCAAACCGTCGACTTGAATCTTAGACCTCACTTCGCTCGGTCAACTACTTTTTAGGTAGTCGGGACCGACGACTTATCGTCTCCTCCGAAAGACGGGGTGGCCGTATCTATGTGATTGTGCTGTGGTCAAAACTTGAACTAGAAAAAAATAGAAGGTATATTCACAATACCACAATACCCCTGTTGTTTTAGCCAGCTAAAGTGCTATTTGATAACTCTGGATTGTGAACGACCCATCTAAAACCAACTGCTATAAGCTAACTGCAATAGCGATCCAAGCGGATAATTTGTGTAACTCAAAGATTATAACCTCATTTTTGCTACCAAATATGACCAAAACAAATATGGCCGCCGTTTCAACAGAGTTAGCTAGAGTTAGCGGACTGAAACCTGCGCTATCTGCTATCTCGTCTGCTAATTTTTTTCTAACGTACTACTACCTATAGCATTGAGTTAACACAAACTTAGCAAATAGCAGGAGTTAGAGAATATTGCGACTTAGCCAGCTAACTCCAACATTGTGAATACCCATAGAATTATTGTTGTGACTAGTGAGTGATATTATATAAAAGCGAGATTCGTGGCATCGAACTTAAATTGAATCATAGCTCCAATCATCCTATCTAACACACTGAATAATAATTAATTTTATAAACTGTTAAATCGATTTTTCAGTTATTTTATTTCTTTACCTCGATTTTGATATGGAAAATGAGAGGTCGGTTTGAACGGAGTATTCAGCATCGGTTGGGATAGTGTTGGAGTTGCAAGTGTAGTAGGAGCTTGAATTGAAGCTCTCATTATGCTCAGCTAAGAAGCTATTCACTCCAGACAGATGACTATGACTATGACTTTCCTCAGACTCATACTCATCAGTTATATTCAGGCGGTGTGCTTTCGCACTCACTGGAGTACCATCGTTCGATCCCTGCAAAATGTAAATCGAAACTGACATTAACAATTACTTAAAGACGTAAACAAATGAAAAAAGAACATGAATTTTGGTCAATCATAATATAATACATAACGTTATATAAAATTACACAAAGAACAGATACAGTTTGGTAAATTAAAAATGTATAACTACATAGTCGAAAAAATCTTCAACAGGGTTTTTAAGTAGCAACGTATCCAATTTCCTAAGTAATAATTCATGAGTGTATTTAGAGATGCAGTCAGATAACTTTACACCTTCTTACAAATTATACTATGACTATTGAGTGATTTATTTAATGTACAATACTGAAAGCTAATTTTCGCTCTATTATGTATGTTGTGTGAGTGAATATCTTCATTGAGAGCGATTACAGATGATTTCTTCAATGAGTATGCAGCTAGTTCAAAAATGTACAAATAAATGCCATAATGACAGCAAAATGAGCTTACTGTGATCTAGGAAATTGCTCATGATTCGCACAATCATTTCTGCAACACCAGAATTTCATCAACCCAAGCAGAATTACCCCATACAAGCAAACAGTATTTAGCTATAGACTGGTAAAAAACAAAAAAGCCATCCTAGTTCAGTAACTATATACATTGGTGCATGCAATCTATATTGTAGTTCTGATTTTTCAATATATTATTTGGGTACTTAAGAGAAGTCCAGAGCAATTTCTTCATGCAAAATTTCCTTATGCTAGATACAGGGTGACCCAAAAATCTCGTATTTTCGGCTCATTTTCCAGTTTTCAGCAATCATTCGGAACTCTCTATCTCCAATGAGTACTGAATTATGATTTTTCAAAAATGAGTGAAATTTGAAGAAAAAATCAATTATGATGAATTTTAGTTTTTGATCAACAATATCTTCCGATTGTTACCATTTACATGTATAATTCAAAATCCCTCTGGGCGTATATTTGTGCTCTACAATCGGAGATCAGGTAGAGCGCTCTATCTCATATAGATTTCCAGGAACACCTGACTACAATGCTCCTTGAATTGTGAAAAAACACTTAATTTTCAGCTTCAACCATCATCACCAACTACATAGTCTTCACATTGATTGATTGATATTTCGCACAATTACATAAGTTCATAAGATTATGTTCTATGAGAATCACCCGTTAGATGCACTTCATTTCAGTATTTCCTAGTAGAGAGGCGCGCTTAAGGACACCTCAAGGATCAAAATTTCAAACACATAACTTTTGACACAGTGCTCAGATTTCATCGTACTACACTTCATTCTTCTCGTCTCGTCAAGGCGGTCCAAATTCATGCATCATAAGTTAAATTCTATCGATTTAATCGCTTTAACCACTTTTTTGCCAGTAATGCATGGATATGAAATCAAGAAACAATTAATATGATTGGTCAAAGTCATGGAAAAATAGTTAAACATTGTGAGGGCGTTAGAAGAATTTATTGTCGAGATCCAGTCATCAGGCTCCAGTCAGTATTATTCAGCTTCTTAATTAGACGAGGCAGGCTTTTTTGGTAAAATAATTTTAAATTTATATTTAAAAAGGAAGTAAACAAATTATACGAAAACAATTATTAATTTCATAATTAACTCGTTGTTTTTGGACTGGGATAGTTCTTATTCCAGAGTTCAGGATCGAGCAGTGTGGCTTGTTGCTCCACGAACAACATAGCAACATTATAAGAGTTGCTATGAACGCTGTGAATGCTTTGTTTTTAGGTGGCGTCATTTCCTAGAGCAGGGATGAATTCGTTCGTAGAGCACCACATATTTGGCAATCTGCAACCTTATTCTATGAGGCTACTTGAAATCTTGAACAGTACACCTAGAACTACCTATCCCAAATTTTGTTTTTTTCATGAGTTTGATGGAATATGCTGCTGAATGTTATGGGAAACATGCATAGATTCCAATGGATGACATTTAGCAGATGTAATATAAAATGTTGTTCAATTATTTTAAAGCAAATGGCAACCATTTACTTTATATTTTTGATCATTGAATTGGAAAAATAAATTTTATTCAAGACTTAGTCACCTTTGAAATTTTTAACGTTTCACTGAAAGACCCAGTGAATCTTGGCAAATGAATTAATTTTTCGCATTATCAAAATTTGTTGATAAAACAAGACTAGAATATTCAGTCATCATATTGTCTCAGATGAATTTATAGAAACTTGTACTTACAAAAGAAAGATGGGATGTAAGTGATAAGAGTTGCCCAGGCGTTCTGATTTTGCTTCCCTGATAAGGCGTTTGATTTATCAAGTCTTCCATTACAAGGTCTGAAATTAAATACATTGAACAATTTATGATTTGCCAATTAATTATAATCATTCAAAATAAATTGAATATAGGATTAAAAATACACAGATACACATGCTACTTATTTATTTGTTTTAATTGCCGCTTGACTAATTCTCTAATTAACTAATTTCAAGAGTAATATAGGATACAAAACTGAATGTTCGGCAGAACGTTTTTTGAATTAATACATAACTTTCAATTCTTTAAATAGTCATAAATCCATTATAATAATTATCACTAATATCATCAAAATGAGTCACTCTATATTTTCAAATCATATCTGGTTCGAGTTTAATAGAACGAAGATTTACATTTTTACAAATTTTAACATAGCTGCTAGGCTAAACCAAAACAACAATCTCTTTATTACACAAATTATCATCAAAATCTAAAAAAATATTGTTTAAATTAATATATTTTCCGTGGTGAAAATTCGGTAGTGCATTGTGTATGGCTCGGGGTGATTTTATGATAAAAACAATATCTTTCCTGGTTCTACAATGATGATAATTAAAAAAAAACAAAACACTATACAAGATAGGTATAAATCATCCTCAGTTGATTTTATCCTTATTATTAAGGGTGAGATGTAACAAGAAATCATCAAATATTCAAATAATAAAATAGCACATAATTTAAGTTAATCTTGCAAAGACTACGTAACGAAATTAAAACTTCTGAATGCGAGAAAAAGTTATTATTCTTGAACAGGCTTAACTGGGAATTCACTTAATCAAAAATTGCCGAGTGAACAGTGCACATACCTCGATGCAACGCGATACGACTCAATCCGAAATCAGTGAGCTTCAAATGACCAGTAGCTGACAGCAGCATGTTATCAGGCTTCAAGTCCCTGTGCACTATACCATGCCTGTAGACAATATAATAGCAGGGAATAAATTCTATATGAAGTAACAGTATGTGAACTTAAACCCTACAGAGACACACTTACTTGATGCTAACACAGTAGACACACTGGGGTGTTGAACACCCAAATTTAATTTTGCATGTTTCTTTGAAAAATATAGAGAAAAACAAGTACTTGGCCCATAATTCATCATTTCTTAATCATTTTTGTTCCAAGTGAATATAGAAATCGAAAGTCAATATTTATACTAATTTTATGTGTATATGTTTTATAATGACCATCAATTGCAACAGTTACCTTGAATATTAGTTTTTTTTAATGTATTGATGAGGCTGGAAATGAATCAGTCAAGGCAAGTAGAAATAAGTATATGAACATAGAAAAATATGGTTTGTGGAATACAACAAAAATTGTAAGCTAATCAAGGTCTTTGTTTTCTGTATGATTTTAGTCATCACATTCACAGCAAAATTTGATGCAATGCTCATCACAAGTGAGCCTATGACAACTAGCACATCTGGTTTTAGTATTTCGGTCTCTGGTTCGAGGGCAGAAGCTACATCGTGCCTGGAGAGTAGGCCTCGCATCTTGTTTCACATTTTTTACACCCAAAATTTCAGAAATTGAAGTACGTACGTTACGCCTAAGTGTTGGAAACATCACTTTCTTCATATACAAAATCAGGATCATTATCGGAGTCATCACCAAAAATATCTAAAATACTTTCATTGTCACTGTCCTCATTCTGGAGTAGATCTCTAATGTCATCACTGCCTAAAGCCATAGTTCTATAGTCAATACAAGTAAATCTTTGTAATAAAAGTATTTGATGAAAGTCGTAAAAGACACTCTGGGGTGTTAGACACCCCAAACGAAGAACAAGATGAGCTGGTGACCTTGTAGAATGCTTTTACTGAGAGTGGTGGAGAGCAGTTGACAATGCTACCAACCTAATTTAGACTGGGCAAAAATTCTCATCTGTTTGTTATCGTCAACTGCAAAACAGAAGAAAAAAATCCCTGGGGTGTGAAACACCCCAGTGTGTCTCTTCAGGGTGAAAGCAATATTCTAAAATGAAAATACTAATGAATGTATTGAAATTTATTCTCAGTTAAAGATGAATTCCACCGTATTGCAGATACGATTTGCAGAATCTTATTGACATTAGTCAATTTAGATTACAACAACTGATCAGCTGATGAAAGTGAAATGCGCGAGTTCGAGGCGCTCAAGTCTGTACCCAGCTTGATGCTCAAAGGTGAAATGGCGGTCTAGGTAAGCTCAAACTGTATTACTATAAATTACATTATAAAGTTCTACAAAAATGTAAATACTATAGTTAGCTTGAATGGCTGATTGTGTGGGATACCTACCTATGGAGATATCTTAGAGCCAGCACCACCTCTGCACTGTAGAATGCAGCCGAGGTTTCATTAAAGCACCCATACATGGCCAACAATGATTTCAAATCCCCTCCAATCATGTATTCCATCACCTGTAAGAGTAAAAATGCAATTTTCTCATAATCATGCAATAATATTTTTTAGGAATAATTCAGTTCTAAATAGTGTTTCAAATGAATTGAAAGATGAATCCAGCAGTTCTGACAAATCTACAGAGTCCTGATCTTAAATTGATTAAAACATGCACATTACTATTGGAAGCAAAACTTGAAATGATCATAAGAGACAGTACTATTTTTCAGGAAATTGAAATCAAGAAAGAGGATATTTCAATTAAATGAGTCAAAATTATTTGATCAGTATTATTGATAGCAAACTCTTTTTCACCAATAATCTGTAATGCATGGATTAACTTGTATTAGGAGACTAAATTGCATATTATGTTATAATAATTAATTATCAATCTTGTTATTCAGTAAGAAAGTTGCAGTTACTATTCTTAATTATTTCTTCTGTAATTGTAAAGACTCAAGTGCCTGAAGATAGTATAATATGATAGTATGTCTACAAAATTCAATTTATGAGGAAATAAATTAGAATTCTCACAGAACTTAGGTTTATCAAATTCAATACAAAAGGGACATAATGATAACTTTGATATTTCTCTGAATTATTTGGATCACACATTTTTCCCTAATTTCTTTTGATTTCTCGACCACACTATTCTTTTTCAAGATACAGTATAATTCACTTTTTTACTTGAAAATATAATTCGCATCTTCAGTCCAATCTGCTGCATTTTCTTGTAATTTTGTATTTTATATTATAGGCCTAGTTTAATGTAACACTGTACAATAATGAATTGAAATGGTAGCTGCTGAAAAATATATTGTTTTAGCAGGACCCAAAATTCATTTCGATTTAAATTGCTTGATTGATTGAGTACCTTACCAGATAAACACAAAGAGGTGTTTGCAACGAATAGAAGAGATTCACACAGAAGGGGCTTCGAGACAGAGCAAGAGCATTTCGTTCGTTGACCACTGTGACAAAATACAATACACTGAATTAGAACAAAAAATATGATGTTTCTCCATAAGGAATTAAATGGTGGCTGACAATTTTTTATTCGTAAATTGAGATTGGAATTATTATCAATGAGAAATTAAACAGTAAAACTTGACAATTAAGGTTGTTTGAATGGCTTCCTTCCTTGGCGTTGGAGGAGCATAGATCAGGAGTTTGACACTCGTAGCGCTCAGTGTAGTGAAGCTTGCAATGCAATCTCTCTCTTCCCCCACTTTACCACCAGACCACTTCCCCTCGAAAAAGAAGGTATTCGAAATAGTAAGTCTTTCATGAAAGAACTCACCCCCAATGAAAAAATCTATTCACAGTTGCAGGCTTCCGTAACTAATTGATTGTTGTAGACTGGCCTGAAAATGTTCTTGGCCCTTGAAGCCTCTTGAAGAGGCTAGCCACTTACTGTGAGAAGATTCACTTTCAACTGTCAGCAATCCTCATGAATAACATCAATGCTTCCCATTCAGTCAATGCTGACCGACTCAGGTACTCTATTAGGTAGTTCACTTTCAACAGTCAGTATTGCTAGTGAATAGCACCAATGTTTCACCTTTAACTAATGCTGACACTGTCTCAGTGTAAAGCTGCTTGGTTGTGTGTCAGCGTACCTAATAAATAACATCGAAGCTCGTCACGTTCAACTAATGCTGACATTTTAGAGTGAATCTCACTATAGAGCAGCTTGGTTGAATGGCATCATACCTCGTGAATGATATCAATGCTCTTTGTTTGGTAGGAAGTTTAGAAACACCCCCTGTGTTTTGTTCCACAGACGTTTCAATAGGTACTCAATATGAATGTTCATACTGAAGCACACTGCCAATTTATGATGTCAGAATAGTGTGATATTCGTAGAAAGTCACTTGTTGCAAATCTTGAGATTGACACTCAAAACTAAAACTGCTGCAACAGTCGTATGGGAATGCGTGAAATAGTCGAATTATACATGAAATGAGAGATAATTGAATGCTCTACAATCTCGTGATTAGCACATTCTCGTTTCATCAATTGTTGAAATGTTATAAGACTTGAAAGAGCGAAAATATGGAAGAGAAACTGGTTTTTGGAAAATGCATCACTGTTAGTAGAACATAAATATCTCGAAAAGTATAGGATTTATCGAAAACCTCTACCAAACAAAACTTGTAGGAAATTTATTAAGCTTCATTTTTATGTAGTTGATTATGTCAATAGAACACATTGTTTCCAAGATATTTGCATGTAAGTAATAAGTGGAAAAAATGTAAAGGACAAAACTTGTTGGTAATTTTGTAAGCTTCAATTTTTCACAAAATACAAATGTTCCTAAGATGCATAGTTTCCGAGATATATTGGAAAAATGAAAAAAAAAATTACTCTAAACTAAATCTACTACAGGCAATTATTGGCGCGCCCACCTTTTATCTGTCAAAACAGAAGTCACCCATACAATGCTCACCACAGTCAATGAATACAGAACAGTGTTCTGTGTTCAGTATTCATTCACAGTCTGCTTATTGGACTGTGAGCTCACTGTCATTCTGCTACTGTTTTACGTTACCGGTACTGTAATCACGGTGCAGAAAATGGTGTTTCAGATCACAGTCATAAGATTTTAGATCAGATCATAAAGATTTTTCAAGATCATTTTGAAAATGATCCAAATCATGGCATTGGATTCAAAGCATAACGTCTCCCATGTTTACTTAATAATCAATATCGGGGACCGAGCTTCGCTCTGGAGTACAAAAGCATAGAAATCTGGTGTGGCGCACTCACACAACTTTCCTTGCCGTTATGAAAATTGATCAACTGACGCTAGTGTTCACGCGCATTTCAAGTCTACTATTCTAAGATCTGAGCCAGCTGGTGACAGGACAATAGCGCCGCAGACACACGAAGTCTGCTATATCTTCATAGTGAATGATTTAATAGAATCATCAGTTGCCAACAGTTTGCAATTGAATAATCTTATTTTCTCGAATTTCGAGCTTATTTTCAATTTTAGGTGAAAATGTTACAAAACATTAATTGTAGAGATGTTCATGCTCAATCTTTTCCACTTGAAATTTTCTGTTTAAATTGTATATGAAGCCTGATAATTGGGAATCTAAAATCAAACTTTGCATAGATGGGGCGAAGCTCCTGAAATTTTCACAGATATGGGACTTGTGGCAGTTGATATAGCTTATCAATGACAATTTTAGGTATGAATTTGATAAAAATCGTTGGAGCCATTTTCGATGAAATCGCGAAAAACCCTGTTTTTGACAACATTTTCGTCATTTTAGATAGATAGAAGATAGAACATAACAATGACTTTTTTAGGTATGAATTTGATCAAAATCGCTGGAGCCGTTTTCGAGACCCTGTTTTTGAGAACATTTTCGCCATTTTAGCCGCCATCTTGAATTACATTTGATCAAAATTATTGTTCGTGTTGGATCCTTATATTACAAGAAATTGGGGTACCTTTGGGAGACCTAGTTCAATCCAATCTTTATATTATAAACCTAATATGTTCTGAATTTCGTGAGAATCGTTAGAGCAGCTTTCGAGATCCGGTGAAATACAAACATAAAAAGATCTAAACATCCAAACATCTAAACATAAAAACAGAAGTTGCTCGTTTAATAGTAGGCTATAGGATAACACGGACTTTTCTTAAAACTTAGAGAAGCCCGTATAATGCACCACCGCCTAATCTATAGCTCAAATAGACCTATCAGTACTATATAACCAATTTATACCCAATTTTCAATAATCCTTCAGAAAGAAGTTATTTTCCATACGATTTAAACAAGCTAAGTGTTGTTGTCCAAAGAAAGTTATTCCCAACATTATTTTGTTGAGAGCTTGGTTTTGTACTTATCAAGTGTTAAAAGTTCAAAGATGAAACATAGGTCCTAATAAATAACTTGATTGGTGTTATAAATGATGAAATAACGAATATCGTTCAAATACCAAAATTATTATATTGCCTGAGTTCTGAGTACAAGTTAAAAAAGCGCAAATTTGTATAGAACAGTTCACACCGAGCTTACTCCAGTATTTCCTAATACCAGATTATCCTACTTTATGGAAATATGAAAATAATTGAAAATTGAAAAACTTCTGTTGAAAATAAAATCAACAAACGTGATAATATAATACAATGATTTTAAATACAGAGCAAACTATACAAAAATAAATAAAGAAGCATAGATATGCCACAATTGAACCACAAATTCATATTATTTAGTGTACACACTACTCTGTTTCAGTTCTATTCACTGGGAGAATGCAAACATTTCCAACTACCAAAAAATTTAGTGTTCACATTGAATTAACAAAAGTAATAGTATAATAGAACAGTATGACATTGACAACGTCTGGCACAGTGCAATCGGTCACAAAATCAGGAAGCAAACCTGGACGAAAGGAGTCCCCAAGGTCATTACTCCCGGCCACTCAGCCAGTCTAAGTCTACCAAGGAGACAGCTACCGAAACTGCCCCACTCCTACCTCCCCGATACTTTACGCACGCACGGTGCTTGCGCACGAGCCCAAGTATAAACATTGGCTTGTTCAACCAATTAACGTTTCTAAACGGATACTTATAATGAGAAACAAAAAATTGCATTGGCTAGCGAGTTAAACCCCACGTATGCTAATATAAATAAAAAACTGAAAATTTCACTGTAAAACACAATAAAAAATCGATATTTTGTAAAAAAAAAAACATGAATATTTTGTAATTAAGAGTAGACCACTTGGAAGAGCATATTTATTTTGAAGATAATTGTCCTAAAGTTTCATTACTGTGGTGTTTATTGTTTGCATTTGCAGGAAGTACGAAAAATGCTCAAAATGTACACTTCAAGGTCACACATAGGCCACAATAAATTTTTTTGAATTTTTTCAATAGCATATTCGGTTTTGACTCAATGAACTTTAAAGCTTCCAACAAAAAAAAGTTGAAATTTTTTGTTCAAACAGCCTTAAAAGCAATTTAATAGCTAAACATTAGTTACCTTGAGATGATTTATAAATTGGTTATATTCTAAGATGATTTTCAAATACAATATTTCAATATAAGAGGGCTCACTTAATATATATTAAGGCAGAAGTTGAATTTCTCAAGTCTCTACATCAATTTATTCTCTTATTTATATGTAATAACGTTTTAGCAGCAGGACTTTGGGAAAGTATCTAAATTCGGGAAAGAAATTCGGGAACAAGGTGCTCTCTCCCAATCATTTCAATGATGTGATTTCTTGTAAAAATAAAGAATACAAGAACAAGTAAAGAATACACAATTAATTAATTTAACTGAGCTGCTAGATGTCATGTTACAAACTACCCACAAACAAAAATCTGAAATTTATTTTAGATAGAATCAAATTACTAAAATTGAATGGAAATTTTGAACAGTATGTGGTGTGAAATGATAAAATTTATTAAAAAATAATAATGTTACCTTGGGAAGCCATGTTTTTATGTATCATTTCACATTTTTTCATCACTTTTATGGCGAACAATTGATCTGGATTATCCTTTTTGCACCCAAGAAATACTTTGCTGGAAACAATATAAAATTTATAAGAGATTAGAGTGAAACATATTCGAAAAAACGGCTAGGTTTGAATAGTACAAAAGTATCATCACCACTAGAATTTCAGTCTACAAATAAAATATATTATATTAGGAGCCCGATTCACAAATTTGATTTGCTTTTTCACGGAATTCACATTATTTGAAAATACAGTAACTAGAACCCGTGTTTCAATTCCTGAATAAAATTATTTAAATTTCAATCGAGTAGCAATTTTTACATTGCACAACAATATATGAGGAATGGGGTTACCAAACGCTAATGGTGAAAGAGTGGAACAGTGGACAATGAATAATGATCACTCACTTCTATTTGACCCAAATCAAGGTCCATCTTTTAATATCTTTTAAAATTATAGAGAACATGTACCAACCCAGACAATGTATTCATAACAAGTCAAATCAAGTCAAATCAAGTTTATTCATCCATCTGATACAAATTTACATAACATACGGTAAATTGTAATCACTTATAAATACATTTCATCATAATCAATGTGAATCAAAAACTACAGATTTTTCACAAAAATAATTTGCTAATTTCTACAGAATTCAATTACACTAATTAATTTACTACAAACTTTATTAATAATAATTATTACACATATATATATTTCCCTGTAGCCTACAGATGGATGTAAGAGCTTACATAGGCAACATAGGCCTGTGCGTAAGCTCGGGTAATTAGTACAAAAATATTATAATATAGGATGTTCAGTAATTAGGTACTTTGAGAGTTAAATATTATCAAAAAGTTATGCTCCACATGCAAGAAGGGGGGTGGAGAATTGTACACAACCGAGAAGTGGTAAGGACAAACTCACAGTCTTGGAATGCAAAATAGTTTAGTACAAGGGATTAGAATTCATCAATCAATCAATATAGTTGAATAACCTGCCAGGCCGATACAGCAAATGTAAAGGTTAACTTCCCCATGGACATGTCCATTCAGGTAGAACTAGACGCGTGCACCGCCAATTCTACCAATCAGCAAGCCCGCGTCTTCATCAGTGATGTTAAACAACCATGTCTTCACACGTCTCTTGAAGATAGATGCTGAATCCGAATTCAACAATTGACCTTGGTTAGAAAACAGACGGAAGTTCCTGAATAATACATGTGAAATATAAAAGCAATTCGTTGTGGAAAAGGTTAATGCCTGTTGAATTGTGTTGATGCCCACAGCTGATGCATATCTTGTGTTATGAGAATGGTCGGTTTGTGTATATACATTGCTAATAACATTGATATTTAGATACTCATTCAACAAGCAAATCTTTGATTCCCTCCCAAACACCTAAAAAAGGCCTCTAATCTTGGAGGTAATTCCATAAATCAGGGCAAAGAAGGTTCCCCTCAAACGAAGATTCGACTTAAAAAAAGGAGATAGACCTCGTTCGCAAGCCATATGGATCTGGGAATCGTAAATCATCAGCCATCTCCAGCAGAGTAGAGTTAGTTCTTGAGTTTGTTTAAAACTACCTTCTTCAGCACCATTCCTCGTGGATGTAATCAACACTACATCCCAGTCTTCACTGATGATCTCCAGCAGCAGAGCAAGGACTACATCGACTACTTCAATGCTAAACCTTTCTCAGAGAGAGTTTATAAATAAGAAGAGCCAATCTCTTAAGCTGCGTACAGACTTTTGTACCACAGACACGCGCATTTCGCTTTCCATCAGCTGAGAATATTTGTGTTTGTACAAAGACAGTGGGATTCAGATATAATGTGCTGATGAAAATGAAATGCGCATGTTCGGGCGCTCAAGTCTGTACGCAGCTCAAGATTGCTAATTACAAAAAGAAAAAATGGTGTGAGATGCTTAATGGTGTGTTGATATGAAGTGGAATAGTTTCAAAGCTTGATAATTTGTTCGGAGGCTAAACTATGAAAATCAACCACAAAGCCTCCACACCAATATTATTTCTAAAGGTGACTCAGTTACTGATTGAGAATGGTAAACCTGTAAGAATCAAACATCTTCCAGTATTCAGTAATACAGTATATTCAGTCCATGACCGGCAGTCGCCAGACAGACCTCGTCAAATTTTAAAACAATTTATTAGAACACAAATAACTTGAAATGGCTGCAGATAAGTAGTTTCATGTGGCTCTGTAGATGGACTGTAATTCTAAATTATGAAACAGTCTCAAACTGTTCTACAAGTCCACTGGTTTCACCATCTCTCAGTGAGTACAGAGGGTAGTTAATGCTTTTCTCACGTACCAGCCTACAAAATGTCCCATATTCCAGCTAACGAACACAAATCGGCAGTCTGTTAAAAAATTTTAGCGCCTGGTAGCATTTTAAGGGGTAGCATTCATGTGCTTTCGACAGTCTGGAGTAGGGCAGGCCCCGTCTCCTGGTATTGTGGTGGTGCAGCTGGCCCCTCTCCTGGTAGGCATGAACCTCACTCCTTAGGAGCCGTAGGGAGCTATATATGTACTGACTGTACATTGTCAATATTTACAGACGTTTGAAAATTGGCCGGTAGTGCTCCAGATAAAGCGATGACGTGATGACACGAAGAACTTTCTTCTGTAGAAGGAGAATCCTTTCACAGCTACCCGCATGGCCCCATAGTACTATTCCATAGCTTATATGACTAAATGAACAGCCCATGGTAGGCTGAAATTGAGTAGTTGGCAGGCACATGTCGCTTCAGTTTCTGCATCAAAAATGTGACCCTGGCCAGTCGATTGCACAGTATGACAATATGTTGTTCCCACGATAGAGCGGGGTCCATCACGAAACCCAAGAGTTTGACCTCCGCCTCACCACGAGCCTGCAGACCACGCCTTGAGGTGCACAACAGGTTCTGTGCTTTCCCCTCATTCAGACACAGTTTATTTGTTTTAAGCCACTGGGTAGCCTCTTCTACAAGTAGATTTGACTGAGCAACAGGATAGATGAAGTTGGATCCGCATCAAGAACACTGAAGGTATGTAAGGCTAAATATTTGATGGTGTCTTCAATGAACGCCTTCTCCATCTTAGTCCCACTGCAAAATCCTAGCTTAAGGACTTGTTGAACAACAAAATAGCTCGTCATCTCGTAACGGACTTGTTGAACAACAAAGGAAAGCATATCTTCCATATGGATTGATAAATAAAATAATATTGCTGTCTGTAAGCCTCGGAAGGATTCTGAGTGTCAATGCCCAAAATCCTATCGTCCAATCTCACTGCTAATCTCAAGTCTAGTGTCTAAAACCTTTTCATCCTAAACAAAATATTCACTGTGCTGAATAGGAAACAATTATACCTCAGAAAGCTGGGTTCTACCCAAGAAAATCATGCACTGGCTAAGTTTTGAACTTGACTAAGTATATTCCATAGAAGGCGGATTTCAGGAGATAATAGATTAGTGATCTAGTTGTGGTTGATTTGTCTGTGGCCTGACACTATCAACACAAAGGAAATGGTCATTGCTACAAATACAATGTACAAGCTGGTGGGCTTTCCTGGATTACCAATGCCAGCACTTTCAGAATGATTCTGTGTTTTTCAGCTGTGGAATAAAGGGAATATTGCTAACATTCACAAAAAAAGATAAACTGATAATCCTACAAACTATAGATCAATCTCTGATTCCAGTATTCTCAAAGGTTATATAAATGAAGCTTAAGCAACAACTGGTGGAGTTCTTTGAAGGCAATAATCTGCTGACCTCATCTCAACATGGATTTAGGCATGGACGCTCCACTACCAGTGCTTTGCTGGCATTGACCTCCAAAATTCAAAGTGCTTTTGAAGCTAGGGACTCTCTCTGCAGTAGCGATGTGTGACCTCAGTAAGGCTTTTGAGTGTGTGCCCCACGAGCTCCTGATCATCAAATTTCAGAGGTATGGCCTGGGTGACACAGTCCTAAGGATGTTAGAGTCCTCCTACCTGTGGTTCAGCTTGGGGTGCTAATATCCAAATATCCAAAGTAGTGATCAGGGCCAGGTCTTCCTGGATAGATCGTGGATAAGCTACTTCCAGCCTATAGAGTGTGAATCATGGAGTCCCACAGGAAACTATTTTGGGCCCACTGCTTTTTATTCTGCGTATGAACAACTTTACAAGCAACCAGAGTACAGTAATTTTTGTGGATGACACCACATTGATCTCCAGGTCTTCTTCCTTCGTGAAACCTCAACTTGGTTTAGGAGGCAAATCTGTGGTTTGCTACAAATAAGTTGAAGGTAAACGAGAAAAAGAAATGCATCCTTGTCTGTTCAATGAAGATGCACGCAGCTGCAGGTGAACGAGTCAATCTGCTTGATGGAAGACTGTCTTGGAACCCCCACATTCACAAGGTGTGTCTCAAGATGTCTAAAGCCATTTACATTCTAAGACGGCTGGGTTAAAAGGACGACCAGAACTGCCTTGTGAACGCATACCATGTCATTTGATGTATGGAGTGCTCTTTTGAAGGCATATTCATGCCGTCCAGGATAAACTGTTTATGCAGAAGAGAGCACTGAGATTGGTGACTTTCGCGGGCTAAAGGGATCACTGCCATCCACTTTTCAAAAGCCGTGGCATTCTCACAGTCTACAGCCAGTACATACTGTGTTCATCGAGCAGCTGCGAAAAAAGAGTGAGATACACAACCACAACACTTTCTAACTTATCATGCTGCCAAACTGGAGAAGCGCGATGCAGACTGGCGGGGACCCAAGGCAGCTTCCCAACTCGGGTCATAAGATCCTTCAACACTCCGCCAACAACATCTCTATATGATGAGATTTAATGATAATTATCTCAACGTTTGCTTTAATCTGTTGGACGATGATGTTTGAATCCTACAAGTAGGATTTTGACTTACCCATAGGCGCCTCGGCTGATAGGCTTCAATATCTTGAAATCATCTATTTCAGGAGCCTGAAATTTAAAAACAATTACTTGCTATTTTGCAAATACAACTATACAGAACACTCTCTTAATCTAGATTCTTGGTGAATTAAGGTAGGAAACTTAGACTTATTAGACTAAATTGAAAATAAAATAAGATTCCATACCATTTGAAAGATAAATTCATTTTACTTTTTAATAGTGCATAAACCCTGCCTTGCCTTGTGATCCTTAAGTACTACGAAAATGATTTTTTTCGCTGAACTTATTATTAAAATGATTGAGAAAGAAAAAATAACGTAAAACTTGAGCTATTTCATTTTCAAATTTAAATAAAACCTTTTAGGTTCTGAACAGATGTGTTTTGTTATTTTGATAATTTTAATATTGATAATAGAGGGACCAGTACCAGTTACGGAACTCTACCCATTGGTTGGTGAGGTTCAAGAGTTTTAATTCCAACCTTTAAATCGAAAATGCATAGTCCTAATCGATTTTATTATCACAAATGTTAAATACAAACATAATCTGGGTAATAATTAATTACAGTAGCCTATTTTCCAACCTTTAAATCGAAAATGCATAGTCCTAATCGATTTTATTATCACAAATGTTAAATACAAACATAATCTGGGTAATAATTAATTACAGTAGCCTATTTTGTAATGCTATGCGCTATTATATCACAACACTTTAGGAATAATAGGTAGAAAATAGGGTTAGGATGCGTTTGAAGGTTTGGAGCATATAAATTAAACTATCAATACTCAAAAGTATATATTTACCTTGACTTTATTTGAATTTGAGATGACCGTTTGTAAAATTGATTGTTTATTATCATCATCATCGGCTTTCACTTCAATAACATAACCGTTAATTTCGTCCATTTCAGCAATGGAGTTATCCATTTCGAATTCAATTTTCGGAAACAAATATCAATATAACATGTTCACCACGTTAGAAAAAACAATTTATGTTCTTAAACTAATTAATAAACATGCAATTCTACAAAACAGTTTATTTGTTAATGAAGTCACAAGAATACAGGGTTGAAACGAAAAAAGGTAAACAACATTTGAATTTTGAACACCTGCATTGCACATATGACTCATAGATAATCAGTCGATGTATGGAGTGGATATGTGTTGATAAGTTTGTTTCACACTCTGTGGTACATCTTTATAAAAGTAATATTGGTACAGTACATACGTTGAAAAATATGTTGGAAGAAGTATCATGGGTAAGAACGCTGCAACTGGATTTTCTATCATTTTTATATCTTCCAGAATCATTAGAAGAACACATAAGTAATCCCTGACAAAGCTTAAGATGTTTCTTCCTAGCTGTCATTACTAAATCATATATATTTATCCCTATGAATCCTAGAATTAAACTTGAAACCGTAGTATGATGAGTAGTGTAATTTACAATGATTTCAATCTAAAAAAAATCCTGCATGAACATGATTTAGTTTGAGATACCAAAAAAATGTTATGCAGGATCTAGTCATAGATGCAGCTCCCTGGAATGGCTACTTTTCAATTTTATCTCAATTTCAATTTTGTGTCTGCCTCCCGGAATTCGTTTGCTCGCGCAAAAATAGTGATCAACTCCAAATATTACTTGCGCATAACGTTTTGATAGATGAGTTTCGAAATAACTGTTACTGAGTAGTGTAACTGGAGCAGATAATATACAGTACGTCATTGTGATATGACTCACAGAGAAGATAGACTCCTTCTACTTTGTGTATGAGCTCATTATGAAAAAATCTTTCAATTCCAGCAAATTACCATTTTGAAAAACTCAAACACCTATACTGACCCTTTTACTTTTGAAACATAAATGAACCTTCTTTCTTTCTTTCTGTTATAGCTCTAAAGCCCATTGTGGGCTTTGGCCTCCTCCACAACATTCCTCCAAACGTTTCTATCCATTATAAATCCTCTCCATCCTCTATAACCCATCCTTATCAAATCATCCCTTATCTCATCTTCCCATCGAATTCTTGGTCTGCCTTGTTTTCTTCTTGAGTGAAGCTTCTCTTTAAGCACTATTTTTGGCATTCTGGTTTCCTCCATCCTATAAATATGTCCGAACCACCTTAGTCTCTGTGCCTTTATGAAGCGTACTATACTACGACCTTTTATTAATAGTTCAAGTTCAGCATTGGTTCTCCTTCTCCACTTTTCTCCTTCTTTTACAGGACCGTACACTTTTCTAAGCACCTTTCGTTCAAATACACTTAAATTATGTTGGTCTTCCTTAGTCAAAGTCCATGATTCAGAGCCATAGGTAACTACAGGTCTTATAAGGGTTTCATAAATCTTGTGCTTGCTGCTTCTACTGATGAGCCTGCTCTTTAGAAGCTTCATGTTGCTGTAGTATGCTCTATTTCCCGACAATATTCTTTGTTTGATACTGGTGCTCATCATATTCTGATTATTCAATTCAACACCCAGATAGCTGAAGTTTTTCACTCCCTCAAACAACCTATTATCGATTCTCAGACTCTGTGGAACCCTTCGCGCTTGACTTCTTGATATTTTCATGTATTTTGTTTTATTTTCATTGACTAGGAGACCAATCTTTTGTGCTTCTCTTTCTAGTAATTTATACGTGTCCTGGAGGATATCTTTTCTTCTGGCAATTATGGCTACATCATCGGCATAAGCACATACTTGATACATTTTATGAAAAATGCTGCCTCTCTTGTCAATGACGTCTGTCACACGATGTAATGCAACATTGAATAGGAGTGCTGACAGTCCGTCACCTTGCTTTACGCCAGTATTGAACTCAAACTTTCTACTTTTTCTAGATCCAACTTTTATCATGGCCGTAGTCTTGTTCATTGACATTTTGGCAAGTTTGATCAACTTCTTCGGTAAGCCATAATGCTCTAGTACTTTCCATAACTCACCCCTTATTATACTATCGAAGGCTTGTTTAAAATCGATGAATAAAATGTGTAGGTCGAGGTCATGCTCATAGAACTTTTCTGTGATCTGTCTTATTGTAAAGATTTGGTCTGCTGTCGCTCTTTCAGGACGGAAACCACACTGATACTCTCCAATGATTCGTTCTACATATATTGTCATTCTTTTGTTGATTACACTTGAAAGGATTTTATAAACTACACTGAGCAGAGTTATCCCACGGTAGTTGGAGCATTCTAGTTTATCTCCTTTCTTATAAATGGGACATATGAGGCCTATGTTCCAGCATTGCGGCATGACTTCTTTCCTCCAAATCATACATATAAGCTCATGTATGTTCCGCACTGTGAAATGACTAGCGTATTTTATCATTTCAGGAGGTATATTATCTTCCCCAGCTGCTTTGCCATTTTTGAGCTGCTTAACAATAGCCTCTATTTCCTCATATGTTGGCTCTGGTACATCATCTGTGTTGATTGGTGGTTCCTCATCCCCGTTTCGACCACCCTCATCTTCATTGGTCTCTGCTGATATTAGCAGTTCTTCAAAGTGTTCTGCCCACCTCTCCATTACATTGTCCTCTTCACTTATAACTTTTCCTCTTTTGTCTTTGCAGGAGCTAATTTTGTGCCTATATTCTCTATTAATTTTCTTCATAGCACTGTAAAACTTCTGTGTTTCATTTTGTCTGTACAAGCACTCTATTTCTCCCAATTGATTCTTCATTGCCTCTCTTTTCTTTCTTTTACATGTTTTATTGGCTATCGCGCGTTTCTGCTTGTATTCCTCACAGTTGCGTCTAGTCTCCCTTTGAATCATCCGAGCTCTTGCCTCATTCTTCTCTCTTATTACTTCTCTGCACTCATCGTCGAACCATTTCTCGTTTCTCACCCATCTCTTTTCACCGATCGCTTCATCTGCTGCTTCTTTCAAGCTAGTGGTTAGTTTGGACCATACTTCTTCAACCCCATCTGAGCCTAACATGTCTCTGGTTTTAATCTGAACAAGTCTAATGTAGTCATTTCGATTCTGTTGATTTTTAAGTTTTTCGACATCCCATCTCTTACTTGTGACTTTATGTATTTTCATCATTGACAGTCTCTGCCTAACCACTGCTTTGACAATGAAGTGATCTGAGTCACAATTAGGACCTCTACAACTCCTTACATCAATAATTGATGAAGTATTCCGAGAATCCACAAGTACATGGTCAATTTGATTCACTGTTATCGAGTCTGGTGATCTCCAAGTGCCGAGATGGATTTTTTTGTGTGGGAATTGAGTGCTTCTTATCTGCATCTTGTTTCTCATTGCGAACTGGCTGAGTAGAAATCCATTCTCATTAGTTTTCTCATGTAAGGTATGTTTTCCAGCCACTTGCTCAAGATAACTTTCCTTCCCAACCTGTGCATTGAAGTCACCCATAATGATCAATTGATCGTATTTACATATCCCAGCACCTGCTGATTCCAACTGTTCATAGAAGTCTTCCTTGATTGCTATATCTTTTTCGTTTGTGGGTGCATGTATAGATAGAAATGATACATTTCTAAATTTACCTCTGAGGCGCACTCTGCAAATTCTTTCATTAAGTGCTTCAAATTCTATCAGGGCTCTCCTCAACTTCTTTGACAAAATGAATCCTGTTCCAAATGCTCCAGACCTTTGCTCATGGCCACTATATAAGAGAGAGAAGTTCCTCTTATCAATTCTGCCTTGTCCTCGCCATCTCACTTCTTGGAGTACTAGCATATCTGATGAATCTGTTCATTTAACTGTTCATTATTGTTGAAAATGGTTAATCATATTTTATTTGTCAAGAAAATATATTTTTTAAAGATTTCATAATAAATTTTCATGATTGATATCAAATATTTTGTCAATTAGTTGAATTTCTAAATTGTGGCAACATTGCAATGCGCTAAAGAGATTGCGCTATCTGCATTGTTGAATGATAAACAAGGATAGCAACACCATTGCAAATCACACACTGCCATTATAACGTGGACCTCACTATAGTATTGTTTATTGATCCTTGTCAGTTACCGTTACAGACTATCATGGTCACCGTTACAGGTCGGTACTAGCTATATTGCCCGACGATCTTCGTCAGCGGTCAATAATATAATTTATCAATAATTTAATATTCATTGGGTCATTTTTGGAACAATAAGAACAGAACCAATTATGTTCAGTATTTTCAGTTTTGAACCAATTTTCGCAAGTAAAATATTCCTAACCTAACCTTACGCTGCGACAAATTCGGCCGCATTCCTGAGTGGCCTAGTCCCAGACTGTTGGGTTCAACGACAACCAGGGTTGATTATACTTTACCTTTCCACAAATTGATCACATTTCTTAGGCCAGCCACTAACTTTATGATAGCTGAATATTTGTGACTGTACAGATAAGATCTGGAACGTTTTCCTGCAAGTGCCAGTCACTTCCAAAGCAGGTGTATATTACGGTACCGCAGTTTGTGTGCTTTTGCAGTTCAGGTGTTACAGTTAGATGACTGCCTGTCAGTCGAATCTGTTATGTCTGATTAATTCAAACAAAACATTAGTGACAGGCCTAACAGAGTGTTCTGAAAAAAGGTGCCCATAAGTCAGGGCGTGATTCTTCACATCAAAAGAAAAAAAAATCTAATTAACATAGGTCTGAGAATGCTTGGTTACCAAGTTATACAGAGTGGAAGATTTCGTCTGAATTTCAGTTCCCCTGTTGAAACAAAGCCCTACAGGTATTTGTTGACTGTTAATTGAGATGTACAATTTAACGTAGGCCTACTTTATGTAAAATTAACTGACAAATTGAATAAAACCGTTTCCAGACCTGTAGCCACAGTAATTTTCTAGATATGTGACGAAATACGCTAAACTTATCCCGAACACAAGTTCATTCAAGGTTTGAAGAAGATTTACAATGTTAAAGCTATAATAAACACAGAAAATTTTTCTACAGAACTTGTAGAAAATTTAATTTTTTAGAGAAAGATGTATAATAAGTCTATAATAGACATACGCAACCTTAAAAAAATAATCCTCAATTACATACATAACGCATAAAAATGAGAGCTTAAGAGATTTGGTCTACTTTTCATGGTTTGTAATTAATGATTATTTTATATAATATACCGTACTTACGCTAAGTACAGAGTACCTCAAAAACTTATAATTTTCTGTTCCTTTCCTAATTTTCAGCGATTTCTGCCTAATCCAGCCATCTGACAGGAAAAATCAAAATCCAATATTTTTTTAGCAAATAAAATTGAATATTTCACAGCTCTCTATCTATGAATAACGAGTTGAAAAAATAGAGATTTCAATCAGTTTTTGTTTTTAATAGACTATTTCTCCATAAGAATTATTAATAGTGTTCTCCATTTATTATTATTATTTCAACATTTGGGTTATTAATTTTGTTTTCGCTACGGTAATGTTTATATTTTCAGTAATATTATCAATTTTCTGTAGCTTTAAGATTATTTTGTATTTTTTCACTTTGCATTCATTGTTATAGAATGAATCAATTTGTTTGTTTCAAGAGGCTTAAGCTTAGAAATAATTTTTATATAAAATGAATAAAATTTCTTACAATTGTCTGCGTTTGTAAGTCTAATTTGTAATCTGTCTAATTATGTGATTTTCAACATGAGAACAAGTGGATCTTTCAATTTCAAATAGATTTTCAGTTACACTCAAAACAAAATTCTCAAAACACACAGCTTCAAGTTGTAGCCTACCTGACACGATCCATGTATATGTTATAACTATATGTATATTTGTTGATCAATAAAACTATTCTATTCTAGAACGAAGAATTGTCAATCGTCACTAGCCAACGAATTTTGATACAGCACTCTCAGCAGTCCAAAAGTTTCTAGACTATATATTTTTCATGTAGAGATTGCAGTTAGGGCAAATTTTGGAGTCAACTACCTTTTTCCATGAAACACGAAGTAATTTTCAAATTAATTAAATAACCAATATAGTAAAAATAAAGAATAAACTTCACTCATAGCTGAGTAGCCTATATTGAGGCTGCTGTTATACGTAGTGTAATTATTTTTTTCTACAGTTACCTTGAAAAGAGACTATTCCTATACTGATAACAGAACGCAAAAAAAATCACTTTTCCGCACTAGTGCGTAAAGTGCTAGTCGCGTACTCCAGATTTGCTACATGACAACACAAAATAGTATGTAGTTCATATAAAGAATCAGTGCGCAAAAACCGAAATTAAGTTGGCCACACTGACTGTAGTAATCATTTCAATGCTTAGAACCCCCATCAATATATACGTCTATATAAGTCAATATTGTGAGAAGCCTGCGAAATTTGGAATCCATATTAAAATGAACAGATTTACCTACTGGAACGTTTACAGCAAATTTTTAAGATGCATTTATTACAGAAAACATGTCTTTTGTACCTTTGATTATCCTTCCAATTCACTTAGAAATGAGTTTGATATTACTGTACTTCTTTGAAAGTAGGACGTGATGTCAAATCACTCATTGTCCTATACAATTTACTAAATAATAAAATTGATTCACCCTATTTGCTATCAAAAATTAACATATATGTTAATACCATTGCTCGCCGTTCTGTTTTTTCATTTCATATAGCAAGCTCTAAAACTGTAAGTCATTACAATTCTCCTCTAAGGACCAAAATCACCAAAACTAAAACTTGGTTTGAGCGCCAGTTGATTCTAAATGAACAAAAAATAATATCACAAAACCGATTAAAAATCATATGACTTAGAACCAACTGGCGCTCAAACCTAGTTTTTGTTTTAGGTGAATTTGGGCCTAAATAGAGTTCAGAGAATCTATCATTGTTTGGAGCACTTAGACGTCTTCTGGTTCACCCCTCAAAATTCCGTAAAATATCATATAATTTGATTGGGTAGCATGTGATCTGTCTTTTTGTGATTGGTGTTAATATAATTAAATTTTATATTATTTTCTATTACCTATTATTTAATTAATCATTATTTCCTTTCATCTTTGGTTCTACACAGACATTCTTTCTTCTTTTTTCATCTATTATTATTGATTCTATTTTAATGACTATTATTATAATAAATTGTTGTTTACGATTACTTCAGTGATTATTTATATTCTTTTATATTAATTGTAGGCTATATTTATTTCACTTTTTACTTTCCTTGCCCTATTACCATAGGTAAGGAAAGTATTGCTTTCCGAAAAAAATTAAGGTACCCCAATTTCTAAACGTTTCAAGGTCCAAAAAAGTGGTTTTTGGGTATTGGTCTGTGTGTATGTATGTACGTGTGTACGAAATGACTTGAAATTTGTGTGTGTGTGTGTGTGTGTGTGTGTGGATGTATGTATGAGTGTATGTGTGTCTGTGTACACATTATCTCATCTCCCAATCAACGAAATGACTTGAAATTTGTGTGTGTGTGTGTATGTATGTATGAGTGTATGTGTGTCTGTGTACACGATATCTCATCTCCCAATTAACGAAATGACTTGAAATTTGGAACTTAAGGTCCTTACACTATAAGGATCCGACACGAACAATTTCGATCAAATGCAATTCAAGATGGCGGCTAAAATGACGAAAATGTTGTCAAAAACAGGGTTTTTCGCGATTTCATCGAAAATGGCTCCAACGATTTTGATCAAATTCATACCTAAAATTGTCATTGATAAGCTATATCAACTGCCACAAGTCCCATATCTGTGAAAATTTCAGGAGCTCCGCCCCATCTATGCAAAGTTTGATTTTAGATTTCCAATTGTCAGGTCTCACATATAATTTAAACGAAAAATTTTGAGTGGAAAAGATTGAGCATGAAAATCTCTACAATTAATGTTCAGTAACATTTTCACCTAAAATTTAAAATAAGCTTGAAATTTGAGAAAATGTGATTATTCAATTGCAAACTGTTGGCAACTATTAATAGAACTATTGATTCTATTAAACTAGTAGTTCTGTGAACAGTAGACCTCACGCAGTATTCTCATCCACAAATACCTGATTGAAACTATAGACCTTATGAAAATACAGCAAGAGACTGGCTTCTCCACACATCTATGTAATCACTTGTCAGCTGATTTATGATGAATAATATTCTATAGTCTGATTTTTACTCTAATATTGGCGTATGAAGGAGGCTCCTTTTTCCTTTTATATTATCCTTGAAATGCAAAATTTCCAAAAACCTTGTATATACGTCGACGCGCAATCAAAAGAGGAACATACCTGTCAAATTTCATGAAAATCTATTACCGCGTTTCGCCGTAAATGCGCAACATATAAACATTTAAACATTAAGAGAAATGCCAAACCGTCGACTTGAATCTTGGACCTCACTTTTCTCGGTCAATCATTCACTATGAAGAGATAGCAGACCTCGTGTGTCTACAGCGTTATTGTCCTGTCACATAGCCATAGCTGGCTCAGATCTTTGAATAGTAAACTTGAGATGCGCGGGAACACTAGCGTAAGGTGATCAATTTTCATAACGACAAGGAAAGTTGTGTGAGTGCGCCACACCAGATTTGTTATCTTCTTTTATTTCAATTGTATAATGTGTTGAAAATATTGTATTTTGTGAAGGAGGCAAAGTGAGTTTCAGCCTGTTGTCTCCATTAATAAAAAATATTATTAAACGAAATTCCAATCAAGTATTCCATCAGCAGAGAATCCTCGGTGGCTCAGCGTACTGGACTGGTATAATGAAAGATTGAGAAGGTTGATGTGGTTGGGGATTCGACTCCATCCTTTTATTTTGCTGAGAATTTTCAACGTCAATGAAGAATATCTATGTAATTTTGGAAAAAAATAAGTATTTAAAATTAATTAATAATAAATGATTAATATAAAACATAATAAAAAATTGTAGAAATATTAATTGATTAGGCCTATTATTATTAGCGTATGGCTTTCAATGGTGGGGAGACCAAAGGGAAGTTCCACCTCGCCGTACATAGTCCAAAGTTCCCTAATGACAAACCAGACACTACAACTGTAAGGTGTCAATTAATTAATTATCAGTACTCATATTATAGTTTCTAAATATATTCAATTACATATACATTATAAACATATTATTTATTATTTCAATGAATAATTATTTTAATCAATTAATTGGTTAATAAATCATTCAGAAATTAGAATTAATTTAAAATATTATATTAAATTATCAAATTAATTGAATTGAAAAATAAATTATTGATTATGAATTTTTAATTGAATAAGTGATTCTAGGATTAACTAAATTTATGATTTACAAAATTACACAAACTTGTGATGCATTTTAGCACATTTTAACCTCCAATTATTCACTTTTCATATTCAATGGTAACTGTAGGAAAAATTTAATGTGTAATTTTTCTTTGTAATCCTTACATGATCTTTAGACTAGTGCATGTGTAATTGGTTGACGATATGATACTGTATATTATATTGTTTTTCATTATTCTATAATATGAACATTTATTTTGCTACTGGAAAAATAGTCAATTATGCTGTAACGATAATGAGTCTGAACACCAAAGGCACTGACAGCTACATAGCTCAGTCCGCAATTACATTATTTGATCTCAGGATGAAAGTAGACTAAAGCTGCGTTTACACCAAAGTTATTAATAAAATGTTAAAATAACTTAATCCTTATAGATTCTATTAGATTGAACGGAACTTGACACACATATGTTCATCATGTCGATGATAAGTTATGTTCAATCTAAATATAATCTATAAGGATTAAGTTATTAAAATTTTGTTAATAGCTTTGGTGTAAGCACAGATTTAATGATATCATTTTAATCGAAGATAACACAGTAATTAACGTCTGTGCAATCGGCTATTTGTATTTTAAAACACAATAGAATAAGGTGATAAATTATAGTATACACAATCATAGTATAGCAAATATTTTATAATACCTATTTGAAAGTTTTACACTAATGTGGGGTAACGTCAACTATTAGAAGGGATGAAATATTCAAAATCTTATTAATTTTGTATACGAGTAAAACGAAGAGATATATCGTGAGGGTATGCGAAGAATCCTAATAATGCAGATTCTGGTGGAGAATTAGAATAACTAGGTAAAATAAATGTGATGGAACGTATCTTATGTAAATTGACTGCGATATTGTTGCTATCCATGATCTGCAGTGTAATGCTGATTGCGGTATTGATTTGTTTAAAGTGGAGGTTCACTTGTAACCCTCAATTTTATTGATTCTAAAATGACGTATGGGGTCGGGGGGTTGACACAATTTACTTTCAAGAACATCTCTATTAATATGTTAGCAATGAGAGACGATAATGTATATAAAACTATGATTCTCTCACTTTTACTACTATGATTCTTCACTCACTCTTACTATTAATTCAAAATAATATATTCACAGTGTTGTTCAGATATGAGATCATCTTTCGTCTTCTGTAAAATAGTATTCATATTTTGTCTTATAAAACATGATGCATTTTTTAAAAGGAAATAAACGACATCATTATACAATCAACAAGAGCTTTGATGATCTCAATAATAAAAATAATATGATAGGATTTTTGGAGTTTTTGATTTAAATATTCTAGTGGAAAAAAATGAAAGTACTCTTCTACAATAGTCATCTCTAGTGAAATGCCATGCCCAACATCAACGTTAGGCCTAGGTCTAGGTGCAGCAGACTAGATTGGATGCATAACATTATCCTCAATTGATTTTGGTAAATGTTTTCAATTTTCTGTTAACCCTTGCGCAGGTGACCAGCTGACTGAACCTACTTATGGAACGATGCCGTTTTCATGTGGTCGGGGCACCCTAGAGAGTGAGAAGACTGCGCTTCTATTTGATGCGAGCAAAAAGGTGGAGGTGATTTCAAAAACGTCGGGGAGCGCTCATGACGGAATTGTTTCCAATTTAATTAGGACAAATTACAAAGGATAGTTTAAAATAATATGTTTTTATTGTATTGTAAAATAAAAATAACAGTAATGTTGGTAAGGTCTTTCTTCTATAAATTCCTTATTCCCAAAAAATAATTGGTTTGATGAATAGATTGTAGCTTTCAATGAAATCGGAGATAGAATGCATAACCGTTATATAGATTCACATCAAACTGTCAGCATTCCTTATCAATAACATCAATTCTGTTAATTCAACTAATGCTGACATTAGAGTGAGCCCAAGTATAAACTGTTTACATAATTATAACCAGATGACGATTCGTCAATTTATCACATCTGAATTATTAGAGTTTCTATCATTCATGACATTTCATCTCTCTTATCACAGCTTTCATTATTATGTAAATAATCTGATTAGAGATCGAAATATTAGGGAGTCTAACTTTCAAATGTATTGCATAACTTGAATTTGAAGTTATGGAAGTGCGTATTAAAATTATTTTGTTCAAATTTATCATACTAAAGTTTATTCTACAATCATTGGACACAAAACAACTTCACAATAAATTTGTAGACAAATATTATTAGGCTTTTATATACTTCACCACTATGATTTACATTTCAAATTTTGCCCTAATTGACGAATTAAATTCAGATGATTATCCGACAGATTGCAGATCATTAAATGCTCCTAGCCAATAGTAAAGCTCAAAGCAAACATGAGGTGCGCCGCACCGCTCTTCTCAAATCAACTTAGCATTAACGGAGGCGAGCGCGCTTGATTTTTAATTTGGGAGGCGCGGCGCACCACATATGTGCGTTGAGCTTTCGGGTTCTTGTCAGCAACTGATTAACATTGGGTTGCTATCCTTGTCTGTCATTAGAGAAAGCAGATAGCTCTATCCTTTTCCAACCCTGTACCGTTACCAGATTGGCACAGATCTAACCTATTAGTTTAGTTAGTCTATGCCTTGAGTAAGAAACTCCAGAAAATTGATAATGGAACAAGATCTTAAATTTTTCACATACATTCGAATCTCTTAGACTTTTGTACACAATTCAAGTGGAATAAGTTGCACCAGAAAAATCCTATTGTTTTTCTATGGTAGTACTACCATAGTAGTATGTAGTACTACCACAGTATGCTGAAATTGACAAGTGTTTTTTTCAAACTAAGTAGGTACAGCCAAAAATGGAATTTAATAGATTTTGGATTAAATTATTAGTTTTTTGATAGAACTATATACTACATGTTTGTGAGGTTTCAATACTCAAAATATATCAAGGATGGTGAAATTAGTTTTACTTTTTGTGTAGTTAGAAGTAGATATTGTGGTAATTATTTAAATTAAATAAAAAGACCAAGAAATTGTTAGAAACCACAGATTTTGATAATAGAAAGACCGGTTTTGGTTCTTACACCATTGTCAATCTCTGATAAACTCTATCAAAAACTCTTTAAAAAAACTCTAATCCGAATAAACTCTGTTTATCAGAGATTGACAATGGTGTAACAACCGAAACCGGTCTTTCTAACTATCAATAAAATCTGTGGTTATTGACAATTTCTTAGTAATTTTATTTAATGTGAAATTAGTTCATCAAATAATTGAAGCCTCCATTCACAATCACACTATTGGTGTCAACTGTTTCGCTTCTTGTTACTATAGTGGCAATTATAGTAGCGTTAAAAGGCAATACAGTATTTGATTAACATTGGTATTACTATCCTTGTACATGAATAAATGCTGTCCATGAATAATCCAATGCTATCCATACTGTACATGAATAAACTTTGTATAGTACCATATTAATATATATGCCTACCTGGCCACTTGAAAATGGGATGTAAATGGATGTCGTACTAAAAACGTGATTCAGAAAAATTATTTTATTATACACTTTATAGCCTACATTAATCATTTGAATCAGTTTAAGCTCCATATATAAATCATAACACTTTTGTTAAATGTCAAATATAGAGATTTCATAAACATTCAGGTTGGACAAAGTAGGGGGATCCTCATCTTACAATATTTATACATCACATCAGTTTCACTGAAATTATGTTTCAAGAAAATAAATTAATAGAAGAGTAACTTGAATTACAAAAAGAATAATCAATGTGTAGAATACAGTTTTGTAGAAATAAGTCTCCAATAAGATTATAATCCACATTTAACAAGTTACTTAGTGCTTTGCCAAGTAATTTTTGAAGTTACTAAAGAAATAATAGCATTTGGCTATGAAACAGCCAATCTCGAATGTACTTCCATAATATTATTCTGAAATTCTAGTAAATTGAATAAAATCTATACACATTTTAAAGAGTGAGTTTTGCTTAATTTAGAGAACCGAATTGCAATAATGTAAATGGGTTAGCCTTTGGCTTAAGGCTGAAATTAATCCACAGCTCATTGCTGGCTTTCAAATTTGAAATATTTCTCCAGTTCTTTATTAAGCCTACTGGATAATAATCCATCTTCCAGTTGATTTACTGTGTTATTTTGAAGGTGATGTTATGATCTGATCTTCACAGTAACTGCCAAAAACAACAATCAAATAGTGAAGTGGAAAGTTTCAGATGCAAGCAGAACAGCCTGCTCTTGGAGAAGTCTGGAAGTTGGACACCACATTCGGGGTTGCCAAGTTGCATGCACCGGAAACTGTCCCCTTACAATGTGATTGTACAGTCGGCAGTGATTGCTAAGATTGGAATGCCACCTTTAATTTTTCTAAGCACTTTTCAATATGCTTGTGAGCTGCTCCCTCCATGTAGACATACAAGACCAATATGACGAGTTATGTTGGTATTACATTGTATCAATACAATGAGAGATAAATTTTAAAAGATATAATTATATACTTCAGATTTAGAAAAAGTTCAACATCAAGATACTGTAGGCCTAACAATCAACAGTAACCTTCAAACTAAGATGCCTATTTAGCTGGTAAAATGAATAACTAATTCACTACCCGATCTAATGAATTTTCACGAAATAAATAATTAACTGTTTAAAATGTTCAACTAAATGCCTTTGAAGAATAACTATTTTTATTGCAAATTAAATACAATATTCAAAAGTGAATTTAAAAAGATAACATTGAAAAAACAACCAAGATCACCGCCGATTCGGCATACCGGTACTGGATTCGTTTAAAATATTAAACTGCTTATATCAGTGGTCTCATTCTTGTAATAATTCTAGAAGTTAATGTTAAAGACACGTTCTTTAGAAGCTTCAAGTACATTTCTGCCACAGCAGAAAGGCGTTGGAGACTGAATAAATTATGGATACGAAATATGAATCTTTTAATGATAACTATGGATAATTAAGGAATAATTATTAACAAAATTATATAGTTGGTTGAAAAATAGCATACAGTACATACAGTTCATATCCATAGTTATCCCGAGCACAATATAAACGATAATTTCAAAAATTGAGACTATTTCCATTGTTGTCTTCTCAACAATCATTACAAAAATATAAGAAATTTGACTGATATTTCATTTGAAAATATGGATAAAAACCTCTATCAGATTTTTATTCCATTTAGTTTTAAATTATAATTGTTTCTGGATGAAATAATTGTAAATAAACTTGAAACGACAGGTACAGTCTAAATGCAACACTTTCTAAAAAGCCTATTCCACGTCGCTAACGTTGAACTATAGTCAGGTCTACGTTATAATGGCAGTGAAGAAAGATACAGTGAGGTCCACGTTATTATGGCAGAAAATAAGGATAGAAGAATAGCGATGCCGATTCTCTTCATTAATTAATTATATTTCTATACTGTCAAAAACATAATTGGCATATCATATCATATCATAATTTCTTTATTCATAAATTTGTACAGTGTATACAATGAATAGTGTCATAAATATATATCTTTGATTAGATACAATTAAAAATAAAATGCATAACAAATAAAATCACTGCAGACCAAGAAAAGGATAGTACCACCGGCGTTGTCGAATGATAGACAAGGATAGCAAAACCAAAGTTGATCAAATACTGCCATTATAACGTGGACCTCACTATAGCAGAACAACGTTGCCGAACCTCTGTCTTGTCAATGCCTTTTATAGATGGTAGCTGATTCAGATTTATTGATGAAATATTAACTGTTCATTCTCGTTTAAAGTAATCAATTATATTTTATCAAGCAAGAAATTATAATTTTTCAATTATCTCACAATGAATTTTCATAATTATGATGAAATATTTTGTTAATTAATTATTAATTCCACATTGTTGAAAGACGATCTGGCAACAGAGCAAAGCGAGAAAGAGATAGCGCTATCAGTTTTGTTGAATGATAGACAAGGATAGCAATACCATTGCTAATCAAACACTGCCATTATAACGTGGACCTCACTAAAGTATTGAAGTCTTGATAATTACTGTACCTCAATTACCTTCCCCTTCACCAATACCAGCAATGTCGGATGGGTTGCGTCAAGAGTTTAAAATATATAACTTTACACATTTATCACATTTGTAACTATCAAGATGGTAGTACACGTCAAACAAGGCCTACCAAGTCGTTAAGAAAATCAAAGACCTTAAAGATATCAAGGTCTTTGAGGAAAATATTCCTGAATGGAATAAACAGATTTCTCCTAACCAACACTTGAGTCTCAGGTTGAATGCTGTCATGTTCAACATCTTCAAATCCTTTGGCAGCCTATTGAAGATGCAGGAAATGCATTACGGGTCTTTGACAAGTGACGGTATGGCACATCTATGAGACCTCGACTTCTAGTGTCGTGACCATGGGAGTCACTCCTCGTGTTAAACTTTTCAAGATTTGCTCGCACATACACAGCACACAAGTAAATGTAATGACTGTAGATGGTCATTACACCTGTGGATTGGAAAAGAGGTCGACAATGATCCAGAAATCCACTAAAGGTGATAATGCAGATG